>NW_015158206.1:0-1175 GCF_000732505.1 Cyprinodon variegatus
TAATATAGTATCTTTGAAATTGAATTGAAAAGATTATGTTTTGTTATATTTGCAATTGAGTATGTAATGAAACATAAAACTAAATAATTTAATATGAACAGATTTCAGTTTGAAATATCTTATGCTCAGTTAGGAAAACTAAAGCATTAGAAGTAGGTCATTGTTAAGTAGTGTGCTAGATTTGATCATAATAGTGCATAATTTAGGAAAGCAGGTTTTATTGCATCACTTTTTATGGTTGTTGACTGAAATTTTGAATACAAATAAGACATTCAAATGAGCTCCTTGCAGTTTTTATATCAAAGACCAGAAAGGAGCAAAACAAAGAGATTTCTATAGATGCATTTTCAATGTATTTAAATGCATGAGATAGTAACCAATTGATCAAACTGCTCTGCCATGGATATATATACCAGATCTGTAATAACAACACAGGGCCCTATTATTGTCCCGAGCAGCCAAATTTTAAAAAGCAGGTCATGTCAGCAGTTGTGTAGAGCCCTGGGTTCAGAGTGAACCTTTTTTAAACCTGAAAAACAAAGTGGTCCCCTTAACTCAAGCTGTAAGGGAGTGTAGATGTGCATGTGTGTGTACATAGCCAAAGGACTGCATGGGGAGTCAAGAGGCGGAGTGAACACATGGAGTAATACAGGTGTGTGCCCTCTATTTCTCCTCTTTATACAGCACATCAGCCTATGGTGAGTGGAAGGCTTTTACCCTGGAGCAGGTCACCGTTCACGGTAAGTGAGGAGCATTCATTTAATATTCTTTCCCTTTTCCCCTTTGGCTCTGCTGCACATTTCCAATCTCTGTACTCTCCTTTTATATCCACCAGGGTCAGATAATAGCTGAAGTAAAAACTTCATTTCAGATTAAACTTGGCCAGTTTGTGATTTTGATGAATGATGCTACTGAAGCATTTTAAAGCAGGTTTTAACCTGATTATGTCAGCAAACACATCTCAAGGTTTCTACATATAGATTATTTCCAAATAGTGTTCAGTAATCTGATTATTTCGATTTTTGTATAGATATATATTTATATGTTTACAGAGTTGGAACTTGTCAAACAGAAAAACTACAGAAAGGATGGATGGATGGATGGATGGATGGATGGATGGATGGATGGATGGATGGATGGATGGATGGATGGATGGATGGATGGATGGATGGATG
>NW_015158207.1:0-1175 GCF_000732505.1 Cyprinodon variegatus
AATGTTTCTGGTGTTAAAGGATTCTGCCTGCAGGGGAAGCAGGGGAGTCAGAGAGGAGATGTCGGAGATGTTGATGTTTTTTCAGAGTTTCATAAACAGACGGGATGAGCGCACCCGGCAGGAGAGAGAAAACCACAGAGTGGCTGTAAGAAGGTCCAGGGAAGATCTCTAACAGGGAAGAGACACTTTTCCAATAGAACAAGACAATTTTGATTCAAAATAAGAGAACACAATTGCATTGTCTAATTTCAAGTGCATTTAATCTAATTATCTTATTTTAGAAGTAAAAATAATCATTCCATTGGCAAATCATCTTATTTTCCTGCTCAAATTGAGGGGAAATATACTTAATTTTAGAAATTTTGATTATTTCTAGATAAATAAAAGTCTAAACTGCAAAAATGATCTAGAAATAAGTTAAAATTTCTTACTTTTCTTATTTTAAATGTAAATTGTCTTGTTCCAGTAGCAAAGTGTCTCACTTACCTCCTCAATTCAAGAAAAAATGCCCTTATTTTAATTACTTAGATTTGAGTTTTTTGCAGTTTAGCGTTAATCTGGTAAAGCTAAAAGTTAGTCCAGTTAAAGCAAAACATGTTGCTTCATGTGGTCGTCCTGAAAAATCATCTTAGTGCTGATCTACAGTTTGAAAATGGCTGAGGAAAAACTGCTAAAGACGGCCTGTTTACTGCCACACTGCAAAAAAATTAAATCTCAAAGTTTTTTTTTCCTAAAATAAGTGCATATTTTCTTGAATTGAGCAGCTAAGTGTGACCTTTTGCCATTGGAACAAGACAATTTACACTTAGAATAAGAAAACACTGTTGCATCGTTTTATTTTAAGTGCATAATATCTAATTATCTTATTTGAAGAGTAAAACAACTCATTTCATTGGCAATCTATCTCATTTACCTGCTCAAATTAAGGGTAAATACACTTAATTTAAGAAATTTGTACGATACATTTAGATTTCTAAAAGCTTTGAAGCCCTTGAAGAAAAGCCGGATTGAGCCTGACATCAAAATCCATGAGGCAGTTTCTAAGGACTGGATTTATTTAGGGGTATCAGACGAAAGGAGGAGGAGTTCCCTTTCCTTACATCTGACAAAAAGTTCCTGCGGAAATGAAAACAAATGAGTTTGTTTTTTGTCCTCGTAGAAAATGTGGATCAATT
>NW_015158208.1:0-1175 GCF_000732505.1 Cyprinodon variegatus
GTACAGACAGAATTGTGTCTTTGATATAATTACAAATAATATCTGTAAACCTGCTAAAAGCAGAAAGTTTTTTATATTAGACATTGCAGAAATAAGACTTGGTCCATAATTGTAATCTTGTAGGAATCTTCAGAATGATCTCTTACCTGTTTCAATCTGTCATAGTCAACCGTTTCTGTTGGCACACCGTTGGCACTTAAGGATGCAGTGGGTGTCGGGGTGGATTTGGGTCTGTCAAACAAAGAACCAAGAGGAAGCTTAGGCTACAGAGAGAACCTTTCAAAGATACGACTTTGTGGATATGTACATAAAAAAACAAAACACACCTCTGTAATAAAGTATTGATATTTAAGGCAGAGTTTCGAAAATGGCACGTCAAGTGTCAAGCATTAAAATACTCATTGTGTTTTGATTGTAGCCCATTTCCCTTTAAGAAGCACTAATGCTAGCTAATCTGCTAGCATTAGTGCTAGTCTATCAGCTAGTATTAGCACTGCCAGTCTATCAGCTAGCATTAGCATTGCCAGTCTATCAGCTAGCATTAGCATTGTCAGTCTATCAGCTAGCATTAGCACTGTCAGTCTATCAGCTAGCATTAGCACTGCCAGTCTATCAGCTAGCATTAGCACTGTCAGTCTATCAGCTAGCATTAGCACTGCCACTACCAAATCTCTACCATCCATCAGAACTGACATGTGCGTTCTTCAGACTGATAGCTATCTCAGCATGCACTGCGGCAGCAGCAGCTTCCAGAGCTCAGAGCGTTGAGCTAAAAGTTTACTGTTTTGCTCCTGTTGTTCTACAAATCTACATTTTAAGATTGTTTGAATCGAGAACATCATACTTTTAATCACTATATGGCCTACCCAATGTTGAGAGGACCGTGGCCACCACTGGTCCTCAATGGCTAACTGTAGCCAGGGCTAATGGCATTCTGCAGTACCTCTCTCTCAGCCTAGTCTTGTGTGAAGTACCGCTGGCTCTGATGGTGTTTTTTTACCGCTTTTTTATTTGAAAAAATGTTCATTTGATTTACTTGCTGTAATAGCATAACATAAGAATAACGCATTGTATACAGCCTATTCAGTACAAGCATAAAGAAGTTATACTTAAGTATTATTTAGAGCCTACTAATAAGTAACCTGACAACAGCCAGATGCATGTCTCGCTCCGCC
>NW_015158209.1:0-1175 GCF_000732505.1 Cyprinodon variegatus
GCATTTCCACAGGAAATACAACTTTTTCTACACTACAAAAAAATGTAATCAAAATAAGTATTTTTTTCTTAAAATAAGGGAAGTTTTTTCTTGAAATGAGGAGGTAAGTGAGGCAATTTGCCAATGGAAGAAGACAATTTACATTTAAAATAAAAATAAATCGCATTGTCTTATTTCTGGTGCATACTATCTACTTTTCTAATTCTGAGAGTAAAATAGTCATTCCATTGGCAAATCTTATTCACACCTTATTTGTGAATAAACTTTATTTAAGAATGTTTTACTTATTTCAAGATTGTTTTTTGTGAAGTTTTATTTTGATAACATTTAATTTCAAATTTTATCTCTGAGCTTGAAGTGTCCTGAATTTACTTTCAGAAATATGGTTCTTTTAATTATCCTAAAGACCATTTCTTGGTCGCACACTTGCACAGTTAGAGGTGATTTAGAGGTATAGAGGACAATCTTTTATTTCCAGGTGGATCATCTAAATAAGTGGTCCTCCTAATTGAGTTTTTGGTGATATGTTTACGTAAGGCTGTTCTACGTGTTCGCCCCATTAGCTATCTTTTTCTGAGCAGTTTATATGTGGTGAGCTACGGTTTCAGACAGTCATTGAAGCTCACCTTTCTCACTGTGGTTCTTTTAAAATGGCTGAAGGTTTTAAGAGACAAAGTGTCTACGAAGTGTATGAGAAGAAAAGAAAGGCCTCAGAAGAGGCATATATATCCCGTAATGCTTTGTGTGGAGAGCTCTCCTCGCAAAGTATTATGGGACTTGTTGTCACAGCGGGCCAGCATAGGTTGTTGCTGCCCGACAGAGGCGACAAATAACAAAGATGGCACGGTCACCGTGGAGGAAGAGTTACCTGACCAACGGAGCAAAAAGCAGTGATCATCTGTCCAAACGGTAAGTTTACTTAGTTTGCTACAAAGTCCACTATACAGTCCCTGCTCTATATAGTGATTGAGGGATTTAAGGGTTAGGGTGGACATTCAGGCACTGTAAAGCCAGGCATACACTGTGCGGTTTTCACGGAGCGATTTTGCAGTCGTGTAAAAATCTTTCGATCGGACTGAGTTTCAGCCTGATCATGTGTAGTGAGTCGTGTAGTGCCCAGGCGGTTACGAGGGGCGATCAGCCTCTCACGACCGCCTCCCAATCAGGAATTTTGG
>NW_015158210.1:0-1175 GCF_000732505.1 Cyprinodon variegatus
GTTCACATTCATCTACAAATGATGTAGTCTTTTACTAAAGTAGTGTTTGATATGGCTGTCAATAATTCAGTTTGGGGACCTATCTAAAACACTAAAGTCAGCTACAGTAACAAATAAAATTTGTGCTTGCAGATACATGAAAATGTATTCACATCTGATAAAAATGAATTGATTTGAGATGACAGTCTTTTTGTCTGTCATCTCAAATCTTTCATAAGGAGTTCCTCTTCCAAACATTTTGGACATTTTTCTTTGTTTAATTTGGTCCTGAGCTGTCTGCTTATATAGCTACCCAGAGAGCATAATACTAATTTATTAGCATTTCATACATGCACATTTACAAACTGTTTCATTATTGCAGAACCTTGAACCATAAGCAACATGAGTACCTTAATTTATATTCTAATCTCATGTTCAAGTTATTTTGGCCCAGGTCCATTAATATTCCAGTCAGTCTATTCTTCTGTTTCAGCAGACCACAGGAAGAGCTAGACATTCTCATAATCTGTAATTTAGCCCAAAAATTATTTCATCATTACACCAGGAAAGTAAGTAATTATTTAATCTGTTTGTGTTTAAATGTGCTATAGAAATAAAGTTGATTGATTGTGTGTCACAAAATGTCATGTTGGTTTGTAGTTTTTTCGACCCACATGCAGAATCACATGGAGAACCAGTTTGTTTAAATGTTTTATATACAAAAGCAACAAGATTCTGGAGGAGGAGAAGTGCAGGAAGTCTGTGTAATTTTCTGGTTGGTCTGAGGGGAGAAAGCAGACTGATCATGAAGGAGTTGGTTGATGACAACTGATGACCAATTGATTTGCATACCTAAGAGATGAAGGGGAGGTAGCATGGATCTACAGTATAGGCGTTTGAATCGGCGGGCTGTGCAGACGACTCCAGAGGTCCAGGGAAATGTGAGTGAGATCCCAGAGCTCTGATATTTGCAAGAAACGTTGTGCTGGAGATGATGAAGGCAGGTGATGAAGACTGAGAACTGCTGCATACACATAAGACCTTTTGCATGAAGATCAGAGAAGAACATAGGTTCACTAGTTTAAACAATAACAGTCCACATTAAAATTCACCAGAAACAGGAAATTCACACGCAAAAATGCTCTCTGTGACAGGAGGCTTATTCACACAAGAAACACAGCAAAACCCTAAAGGCC
>NW_015158211.1:0-1175 GCF_000732505.1 Cyprinodon variegatus
TAAAAAACATTAAAAAATTTATTTTGGTAGCCAACAATGATCTGTCCCAAATATTAGAAATAATGATTGTCCAAATAAAAGTGGATTATTTTAATTTTTTTATGAGTATGACCCTAAAATTTTCTAAGACATTCAATAGGTTGGGTTCGTGAGAATCACCCAACTAATGATTATTTGCTAATCGATTAATCGGTCAATAATTTTTCCGATTATTACCGTAATTTTCGGACTATAAGCCGCAGAAGCTAAATTCCATGATTTGTACATATACAAGCCGCACCGGACTATAAGCCACGGGGTTTTTTATGTTTAATTACCATACGGTTCGTGCACAGAGAGGATTCTCGGGAAAGAGGCAACTGTTTGGGGAAGCTCCTATTTATTAACATTTCAACACAATTGAACTGAGACAATTCTTCCTGCTGGCGTCTCCAGCGTCTCACCATTGACTCGTTGATTCCAAGGTTACGTGCAGCGGTTCTATTTCCTTTGTTTACTGCCAAATTGACTGCCTTTAACCTAAAAGCTGCATCATATGCATTTCAACGTTTGTTTTCCCATAATGAGGGTGTCACACAAACTTTCTTGCGCTCGCCATGTCCGTCTTACTCGGAGTCTGCTTCAGGAGGATGCCCGCACTCCCGCTCGCGCGCGGCTACTTGTGTGGGGAAGCAAATGTGACGTCAACATGGTGGATGGTAAAATCCATAGATTTAGGTACCATATTACCCTAGTGGCCGTTAGCTGTAAAAGTCCATAGATAAGCCGCATTGTTATATAAGCGCAAGGTCGAAAAATGTTCAAAAAATGGGGAAAAAGTTGCGGCTTATAGTCCGAAAATTACGGTAATCGAATATCTAAAGTTTCCCTATAGAACATTCTTTTCAGAATTAAACCAGGTCAAACTAAAACTTTTCAACTTGAGGGTTTCTCTCATCTTCTGGCTACATTCACATTGCAGGCCTTAATGCTCAATTCCGATTTTTTTTTTTTTTTGTGTTGCCGTTCAGATTTCCAAATATGTAGGGGTGGGTATTGCCAAAGAAGTCACGATTCGATGCGAATCACGATTCACAGGCCACGATGCGATTCTATCACGATGCATCACGATACTTGAATTATTGCGATGCATTGCAATATTTTCTCCTCCATGTTTTGTTTTTGAATGACTCGGC
>NW_015158212.1:0-1174 GCF_000732505.1 Cyprinodon variegatus
TGAATGATATATTACCTACTGGAAATTAAGTTGAAAAAAAAAGTGCCTCTAAGGTTATGTTGGACCAAATAAAATGTGTTTCTTTTTCTATTTTTCTGAACTTATTCGGCCAAGTTGGCGTTTCTTGTTATTACCTTGTCATTCTTTTTTCCATCAAAATCTCCATATGTTATGACTGTTTCAAAGGTAATAAGCCTTTGTCCTGGATTCCAATAAGACTATTGGCTGGAAACTTGGAATTTAAAGTATTTCACTGAGTGCTCTATAAAGGGTTAATCTATTAGAGATGATTAGGATTAAACGTGAAACAATATTCCATCCTTTTCTGCTGCTCTATTTGCAGTTTTAACTCTATAAATTGTCAGAAGAATTTTGTTATTGCTGCCCATAGAGGGATTGGTCCTCTTGGGGTCAGATGTGAATCTGTGGCTGAAACCTTCCTCTTGTAAACTTTACTGAAAATCAACATTAATTCCACAACCAGTCCGTTACTCAGAATCTCCCTCCAAAGGGTCAGGGAATGAGTCCGACCACAGCCCAGCGAGCAGAACCTGCAGGAGGAGAAGCATGCCTGATGGATGGTGTGTTTCCGCCTGGCTGCTGATGTGTTCAGTACCAGGCATACAGAAAGCGGTCTCAGTTGGTGAGGGCTTCAAGTATCAGGAACCACTCGTCATCTTAAAGATCATAGCAGGTCAAACCCCCTCCCAGACACACACAGGCATACACAGAGTCAAGGTCAAGCACTTAACCTGCTCTAATCACAGGCGCCATTAACATCATCACGGTATTATGTGAAAATCAACACAGTGACACAAACTTTCCATCACCATAATATTTCTAAGGAGAAGGTCATAATTATCCTGCAGCCAGACAAAAGCTTTCTAAAGCCTGCAGAGTAGCTGGAGCCTAAAGCTGTGGTAAAACGGCTTAGTTCAGAAACCTAATAGGTTTTTATCCGCTTACAGTGTTTTCCTTCATTTAGTTGGCCTGCCTTTATCTCAAAGGTTTTAAAAACAAAGAACTACATTAAAATAATTATGATCAATTGCACTTACACACACTGCTGCATATATATATATATATATATATATACATATATTGCAAATCGATTAATCTGTCGATTATTTTTTCGATTAATCGGATAGCTAAAGGTTCCTTAAAGAAGACTTTT
>NW_015158213.1:0-1174 GCF_000732505.1 Cyprinodon variegatus
ACTTGTCTTTGTTTACATGATTTTATTTCTGTAATAATGTATTGCACATGTATGCAGTGTAGTTAAATTAAACAGTTTGATGACAGAGTAAAAAAAAAGCCAGACAAAAAGAAAGGCACTAAAAGATTGGTGTATGTAGCATGAGAAGAACACTGGAATGGATGACATAAAAAGCTTATAGCATGGTAATCGAAGGGTACACTCTAAAAAAACAAAAGACAAAAAGAAGAACTGGTGAGTGTATATCTATATATATATATATATATATTTATAAATGCTCTTTTTCAGGTGAAAAATACATAAATAAAAATAAACTGGTACGCGGGGTGCGGCGGATATTTTTTTAGTGCGGGTGGTATGATTTTTTTTTTATGCGTGTGTGTTGTTATGGACATCAGAAATGTTATATTAATCACCCTTGTTGTAGTGTGGGCTTCCCTCCAAAAAGCCCACAGTCCGTGCATACACGTCTGCTGCAGTTATAATGGCGCTGTTCTGCAGCGCAGCGTACTATAGCCTTTTACTTGATGTGTTAACAGGTCGGGTTGCGGGTTAAATATCAACGGGTCCACTGTTAGAGCAATCATTTGAAAATGGAAGAAGCTAAACATGACTGTCAATCTAAATGAGACTAGGGCTCCATGCAAGATCTCACTTCGTAAGGGTCTCAATGATCCTAAGAAAGGTGAGAAATCTGCCCAGAACTACACGAGAGGAGCTGGTCAATGACCTGAAAAGAGCTGGGACCACTGTTTCCAAGTTTACTGTTGGTAATACACTAATATGTCATGGTTTGAAAACATACATTGCATGGAAGGCTACCTCTGCTTAAACCAGCACATGTCAAGACATGTCTTACATTAGCCCATGACCATTTGGATGATCCAGAAGAGTCATGGAAGAGTGGAAGTCATGTGGTCAAATGAGACCAAAACAGAACTTTTTCGTTATAATTCCACTAAATATTTTTGGAGGAAGAAGAATGATAAGTACCATCCCGAGAACACCAATCATTACTGTGAAGCATGGGGGCCTTATGCTTTGGGGGTTTTCTTCTGTACATGGGACAGGGTGACTGCACTGTATTAAAGGAATAGTACACCCAAAACATGATTAGCCTTCATTTTCTACTCACCCCCATGCTGAACAACACTCTGGAGTACTTTTTTGATAT
>NW_015158214.1:0-1174 GCF_000732505.1 Cyprinodon variegatus
CCTCTCTGAGTCAATACTGTGTACAACCATTCGTTTAATTTTAACCATTGCTTCTCAATTAGATTTAGGTATAGACTTTGACCATTCTAAGAAAAAATGTTGCTTTAACCCCTTAAGCCCAGAGGGTCTTAGGAGCAAATTCCACCTTAAATTAGATATGTGAATTAAAGCAAGTATAGCTCCCAAACTTTAAATTGGAAATACAATTGTTTGTGTTTGTATAACAGAAATGTATTGAGGAATATTTTTCAGGTGGAACCACTATTTTAAATGTTACGATGTCTAATTTATAAGTGATTGAATAATAAAAAAAATGAAAAGAATTAAGCATTGCCAAATTATTTTCCAAAATAAACGCTGCAAAACACCATGAAACCCCATTTGAAACTCTGGATGATCCCTCAGACTTTATATATCCACATCTTTACTATAACTCAAGCAAATTTGGACTGAATAAGTTGAAGAATAGGTTTTAGTGAAATGTGATTTTAGAACAGTGCCAAAAGTAGCCAAATTATGAAAAAAAAAGCATTTTCTCCACTGATAAAAGGGAATCTGGTCAGACAAGTATGCTGATTTACATGATTGGAGACCTTCTGTATAAGGCAACGCCTTTGCCCCTAAGATTTGGCCATTGTTTCACTGAAATTTACCATTGAACACAATAATATCAACAAACTTAACAGAAAATAAGAATAACAGAGCACGCTTATGTAACACATGCAGGTCAAATCACCTGAAATGGTTGAACAATTACTTCCGACCCCTTGTTGCGAAGGTCTGAGCCTCTAGTTTCTAATGATGCCAGGCATTATAGGGTGTGGCTAAAAATGAATACCTGCTGTTGCATTTCTCCCACAGGTGGAATTTTAAATCTCACTTTTTTTACATAGCAATAAAACAAAAAGTATTTGTGAAAAAATTATTTTGAAACATCTTTTAGAAATTTTAAAGCCCCATTTGAAAGGCGTGTGGATGAAACACCATGTGACTATGCTTTGGCCATTTCTATAAGACAAACATTGGTACCGGCCCGCTGGGCTTACGGGGTCAAATTAAAACAGCCTATTGTAGCTTTGGCCTTAGGTTTAAAATTGTTGTCTAGTTTAAAGGTGAACTTCCAGAAACTAGTTTTTGGACTTTGGGCCTGCTTTAACCTTCATGAATTCTCCTA
>NW_015158215.1:0-1174 GCF_000732505.1 Cyprinodon variegatus
CCTGCTTGCAACCTGCTCTAATAAGAGAGAAGAAGAAGAAAAGTAGGTGGAAAGGTTGGAGAAGTCTGTGGACAAAGGCAAACAATCCAAACGCTTCAAGCATGAGGACGGTTGTTGTTCTTTTACTGGCATTCAAACTCTGTTGTTCTGATCTTGGACCTGATGAAAACGATGCAAAACTCGGCCAGGTCTCAGGCTTCGCCAGCTGCTGTAACATCTGCCCTCTCACATCTGTAACTCAAACTGTTGGAGAGCTGAAGGAGAAAGTTGCCAACATGGAAGAAAAAATAACTTTTCTGGAGACCAGGCTGCAAAGCACGGAAAAAGAAGTCCTGGAGTTACGGAGCCTCATTGGAGGTAATCGATTTATCAACTTTATGATGACTTATATTACCTCCTGGTCCAATTTTCCAAAGTATTTGTGGTATGCTTGATGTTTTTAGGTGCTCCTCAGGTGGCTTTTTCTGCAGCTCTCAGGGATTCTGGCTCCGGAAACACTGGGCCTTTTACCACTGTTATCCCACTGCAGTATAAAAAGGTTTTCTCCAACACTGGCAATTGCTATAATCCTTCAACGGGTGTGTATATAAAGGGTAGGGGGGAGATAATGAAGCTCTATTATTTGAAGGCCTGCGTTATATTTCTTCTAATCCTTCTTACGGCAGGTGTTTTCACAGCAATGGTCAGTGGAATGTACTTCTTTCGATTCTCAATGTTCAACAACTTGGCTCCTACTCCCAGCTCGGTTGTTAGCCTGATGAAGAACAGTGAGCGGTTGACGTCTGTGTGGGACACCAGTGGGACTGATAGCAACGACATGGGCAGCAACGCCGTGGTCATCCCTCTGAAAGTGGGAGATAATGTGTACGTGCAGCTGGAACCAAACAGGATGGTGTATGATGACAGCATGAACTACAACACATTCAGTGGCTTCCTGCTCTTTCGTATGTGATGCTTCTAACACGTGTCCCAGCATGCTTCTTCCATCATTTTACAGTAAAAAAATTTACTTCTATTGTAGTTTCAAATTGTGATCTAAATAAAATGAGGAATACCTTTATTTGAATTTGGGTTACATAAATATATTAAATATATAGCCTGAGCATTATATAACAGGGAGCTTTTCCATTGGCGGATCTAGGGTGTGGCTACTTGGGCTACAGCCCCGGATGTT
>NW_015158216.1:0-1173 GCF_000732505.1 Cyprinodon variegatus
GGTAGATTCTCCACAAGATGATGCTATTGAGCTGAAAATATGCACGTGAATTTTCTATGAAATGACACTGCTGTTAACATTTTTTTCCTTTTCTCTCAATACTCACAGTTACCACAGCTATTTAGTTTGCTTGCCTGCCATCAGTGCCAGATTATTCTAGCTTTTTCTAAAAGTAACTCTAGCGTTAATTTGTTTTCTGCCTCTGGATTTTTGTTCTTTTGCCTTTTCCCTGTCTGCTCTGTTCAGTTTGATTTTTGGTCTGACTTCCTGGAGTCTCCTGGTCACCAGACTTGGACTGTGTTACTGACCTCAGATTGCATTCTCCTTGTATACCTCTTTGGCTTTCTGATCTCCAGGTCTGTGAAAATGGTTTGGACAGTACTTTGGCTTTAGACCAGAGGTCTTCAACAGGGGGTCCGTGACCCCTAGGGGGTCCGCGGAAGTACTGCATGGGGGTCGCGAAACTTTTGGTTGATTCATTTTTTTTATTTTTTATATTCCGTCCTGAATAGAAATGTCTTTAAATCCACATTAACATGAATTCAACACACTTTAGTAAACAGATAAATGGAGGCAGAAGATGTCTTTCAGTCATCAATGCACACATTCAGCAACACACAGGAGCTCTTTCAGGCTGGACACCGTTTCATTCACAACACCTGCCCATCAACCAGGAATCAGATTCAGAAATACTTTAATAATCGCAGGGAGAAATTACTTTCCTTACATTACTCCATCTGTAATAGATTGACTATAGGACCAGTTTGAGATAACACTATTTCATACAATATATATAATTAGGGGGTCCCCACTCCATCTTGTCATCAGTGTGGGGGTCCTTGGCCTGGAAAACGTTGAAGACCCCTGCTTTAGACTATTCCTCACAGACACTGTTGCTTGCTTGGCGTCGGCTGGCGGCAACTCCACTATACCCTGTGCTCAGAAGCGGTAATGACCGCAAGCGGTGGACAATCTCCCCCCGGGTTCCTCCTCTCTCTCTCTGTATCGGACTGTACTCTCAACTGTACTGTACTCTCCTTTTTGTTTATATAAATAAACTTGTTTCAATGGGCTTCGGCAATCAATTGGAACCGGTTCCAATCTTTAAATTCTCCCAGAATCATTAAAAAAATTTTTTATCATGATCTCCAGTTTATATTTCCTGGTCTGCTG
>NW_015158217.1:0-1173 GCF_000732505.1 Cyprinodon variegatus
GTCAGCCAAGTTATTCACAAAGTGCAGGTATCTTAGGATTTGCTCATATCTGTTTACAGATATGGCATTTGCAATTATTCCAAGTTGTAGGCCATTCTTATTTGACCAGTAAAATCTTGCCCTTAGATAACGAATGTACCCCATGATCAAACTGATCCATAAAAATATCTGAATTTCCTCTCCTGTCCCTGCCAGATTTTCTCTCCTTTTCTGGACAGCATACAAGTTGGTGTTTTTGCACTATGTCACTAATGAACTGGAAACATATGTCTGAAACAGTCTATAAGATCTCTTCCCTTTACATTTGAAACTTCCTCTCTTCTAGGCAAGGAGACAAGTCTCCATCAAAGTCATTGTTTTGGAGTTTCCAGTTAAATGTATGTATGGTCAGGTGCCCTGTGCCCATCATCCACAGCCTCCTGATCATGCTGACCTTCCTCTGTATCTTAGACCTCATCACCCCCTGCCAACTTTTCTCTAGGCTGCCTTGTTCTTTGCTGTGTTTGAAGTCTATAATATAAATAATTGGAATAGTCATTCCAAAAAAGTTAAAACTGTTAAAAAACAATCCACTGGAAAATTTTCCAAATCAAAATAGTCACACCTACTACAGCTAATCTGCACAAAGTATACACAAAATATACTAAAATGTTAATTTTAAATAAATAGCTTATATGTGTAACATTAAAGCATTGAATTATGAGCTTAACAATTACAAGACACAGTAAAGTAATTATATGTTTAAAAAATGTAATGGGTGATGCATGACGTCTACTTCATTGGACACATAATCGTAATTTTGTAATTATTGGACAAAAAATATATATATTTCAAACTTATAATATCCTTCCTTAGATGTTACTGTAAATCATCATATTTTTTTACATGTTGGGCCCTTCTACAATAGAAGGATTGGGAGGATATGCCAGCAGTGGTCAGCAGGTGTTGCTGATTGTTGGCCATCTTGGATTCAAAAGGAATTTACATGCAGTTACAATGACTGACCACTTAGTTGACCTCAATGGAGCGTGGCAGCAGAGAGCATAGATATCCATAATAAAGGCTAGATGTCTTACGGCGGAGTCTCAAACGGCATCACCGGGCGGCCATCTTACCACAGGCAGGCTTTCTGGTGTGCTCTGTGGTACTTAATGTAAGGTGAGTGATCAGCAC
>NW_015158218.1:0-1173 GCF_000732505.1 Cyprinodon variegatus
TCTATCTATCTATCTATCTATCTATCTATCTATCTATCTATCTATCTATCTATCTATCTATCTATCTATCTATCTATCTATCTATCTATTATTTTTACTGTTTGCTTCAGTTCAATTATCCACTTGTGACATTTTCTTTGACGCTTCTTCTGGGGAAGGAAAAGGCAATGGCGTCTACCACTGGACATCTGATATTAACGCATCCCGGGGTGTCACTTCTGTCTCTGAACACCGGGTGGCGCTATTAGGGAGGAGAGTATTTTGCTAGAGAGTTACGAAGGGTAGCGGAAAAAGCCGAGGCGCAGCCCCGGAAGCTTCGTTCATACTGCTCACTGTCAACCCGTTGTTTGAGCGATGTGCTCTATCTTCCGATGCGCCACTGCTTTGGCTTTGGCTTTAATATAAATGGTAACAGAACTAAATTTATAAGGAATTTCTCGCGTACAAAACAGAGACCGTGAAGGTATGTAAATGAGCTGCCAGTGCTTAGATATTTGCATACTCAGCTAGCATGCTAACGCTTGCTAGCTGTTCTCCCAGCAGCTAGTTAGCAGTGAGAGTCAGCAGCCAGCTCGGTGTGATGAGGGAAAGATGGAGCCGTCTGAGCCTACAGTCAAATTAGAGATTTACAGTATTGTTAAAAAGATTGTATCAATTATGAAGCTTAGGCCTTAGAGAGAATCCCGATTAGCTTCGCGATAGTAATGTCCGATGTGAGTGAAGGTTCAATGTGTTGAGTAGGGAGCTCAGTTTTACAGGCTTCATGAAAACAATCATATTTTTACAAAGCTTATTTTAGTCCACAAAAAAAAAAAATAAAGATGGAATTAGACCAATTCTTTTAACAACAGGACCAGCCTACACATGGAATAGTGCACAATATTAAGGAAAAAATAAATGCACTGTCACCTCATTACGAAAAGGATGGGTGTGTTTCCTATGAGCAGTTGGTAAATCCTTACTGACAGCAGTAAAGGAAGTCAGCTTTTTGTAAACAGTGGTGATTTATGTTCAAAGGTTAAAGTGATGTTCACTACAGACATGTTATGAACCAACAACTAATTATTAGATTGTTACACTTAGCTTCCAAGAATTACTGGCAGTCATTTAGAAGTGTTTACTAAATACTCTTAGACAAATAGAAATGTTGACGTAGAAATTCAGTTAGTATTT
>NW_015158219.1:0-1173 GCF_000732505.1 Cyprinodon variegatus
AGACATTGCTCCTCTGTCCAGGCCATTTCTCCTCGTTGTTTTGCCAAATCAAGCCACTTAATACAAGCTAGCAAACCCTGCAATATAACCCAATGAAATATAGAATACTCTTCCTCACCCCTGCTTTTTCTCATAGTAGCTTTGCCTCGTCTCTTCCTGTTTGACTGTGACACCACCCTGGAGAGATATATCAGCTGTGCTGCTGCCATCAACACCTTTGTTAAAAGATGTTTGAGAGCTGCCTGTTTTTCAGTGTAGTCCTGTTTCCCTGACTGTGACTGGCTGAATGTGCTCTCTTCATCTTCTGACATGGGAGCTGGCCCGGAGCTCCCATGACGGGGCCGTCTTTTACAGTTGCCTTTTGTATCTTTGCTTCTGGCTCCGTGAACCCCAGTCGATCTCGGCAGACGGCCACTCAAAATGAGCCTGGTTCTGCTGGAGGTTTATTCCCGTTAAAAGGGAGCTTTTCCTCTCCCCTGTCGCTACAAGCATGCTTAGTGTGAGGGATTGCCTTTGAGTCAACAAGTTGATGAAATTAACTGGTTTTCCTTAGACAGAAACTTTAAATCACTTTGACTGTATGATCTGGTGAACTACAAAGTCACTGGAGATGACATGTGTTGTGAATTGGCGGTATATAAATAAACTGAATTGAACAAATTTTAACTTATGTGCCGGATTCTCTCTGGGGCCTATTTTCACAGTCAGCAGGTATGTATTATAAGTGGCTTGATTTGTATATATGAAGTGTATAGGGCATGAGGGCAGGTGTTTGTGAGGTTTCACTTTTAAAAAGAAGTTTAGTCCTGCTGAGTGCTAACCCAGCCCATTGATCAGGAGGATTTCACTCAGAAGAACCACTTCTTCTATTTTGTGTTTTATTTTACAACTTTTACTTGCCCCATCATTTGGTGTCTCTTTGATTCCGCCACCGTGATTGACTTTTCATTAAGACTTTCTTTTCCTCTTCACATTTCTCTAAAATTAGTTTTTGTTCCTCACAGGAGAAATACGGCGCTCTCCCTTTTGCACGCATGACTGTGATTGGTCTGCTACCTTTAACACCCCCTTTTATACGTGCGCCATCTTACATTCATTAGCTTTCTGAGAAAACTCTGGGAATCTTTGTGAATACTGGCCTTGATGTTACATTAAGTCAGTCACTGATTATAG
>NW_015158220.1:0-1173 GCF_000732505.1 Cyprinodon variegatus
GACACCCAACATCCCACAGAGGAGTGTGTATTTCACCAAAGTTTATCTAAAGCAGGGGCAACCTGCAGCTCCGGAGCTGCATATGGCTCTTTGGATCCTCGACAATGGCTCTTATGAGTGGCTAAAAATGATACAAAGAACTACATAATGTGCTATAAGAACAAATACCAGTCTTAGACGCTTTTATGGTTTTTAATTTAAAAAAAAAACTGGAAAGCACCAGAAATATGATTTTAGAGCTACATTTCCTTTAGTAAGCTGGGAAACTAGGTGTTTTATTATTATCATTTCTGTTTACATCTAATAAAAAAAAATCCATGCTTCAGTTTTATGAATTGTTTTATGTTTTTCCTTATTTTAAAAGCAAAAAATACAAATAAGGTCTTAGGTGTTTAAAATAGCAACATATTTCTTATGGCAAATATTTAGCAAAAATAATAGTTTTTTTATTTAAAAAATCATATGACATTTTGTGGCTCTAAACAAGTTTTATTTAGCTGGAATCAGAGCAAAATGGCTCTTTGGATATAAAAGGTTGCAGACCCCTGATCTAGAGAGTTCAATTATATTATTAAAACTTACCTAATGAACAGGCTAAGATCAAATACAATAGCGGCATTTTGGCCAAACATATGTTTTTAGTTTTATTTACATTAAAGGATATTAAAGTTTAAAGAAAATGCAACTTTTAGATAGCAAATAAAGTTGCCTAAAAAGCAAACATGTTTAGAGTCAAAAAGAGGTTACCAGAACCTGTTCTAAAAATAAACAGAAATAAATAAGAGGAAGATAAGATAGGGTTAGCTCTAACTGTGATGACATTTTCACTGTTTTTGGAGTCTATGGTTTGATCCAAATATCTGAATCTCAGAAAGTGAGTTTATGTATCATGTGGCATTCATAATTGACTGAAAATTATAATTTTTTTTGTGATAAGATTCAACATATTCTCATTAACAGTTTGTATGAAATCGTACGAAAAGTTATGCACACTATTTCGTACGTTTTGGACGCTTTTCCTCAAAAAACCACATCAGTGCGCATGCACTGGCAGACAGAAAAAAAAAAAGCAGATCCGCGGACGGACGTAAAACTGGGAAAAACAATGCAATCATCACTTATTCATGTCTCTAACTACGTTGCTTGCTGTTTTATATCTTAGGGTTAGGGTTA
>NW_015158221.1:0-1173 GCF_000732505.1 Cyprinodon variegatus
AATCTTGTTTATGTATAAATAATAATAAATAGTAATTTATGCTTGTATAATGGTTTTGTTAAATATGACTAGAATAAATTCTGTTGATGCTTAAACATGTTTCCTCCATTGTGTATGCTACTAAGAAACAATACTTTCATCAGATTTGGACCCGGTAATAAAAAGGCTTCTGCAACAACTGTGCATGATGTGAATCCAAGTCACACCTCCATCTGGAAGAATAAGATAACAGAAGATAAACAAAATGCCTGTTGATGACAGAAATTGAAAAAAAAATTTTTTTTTAAGTTTTTGAAGATGAATTTCTTTTTTTATTTTGCTTTTGTTTCAAATAACTGTTACATCTGTCTGTTCGTACGTCTGTCCACTCTTCTGTTTATGTCAGCCAAAATGGATCCCCCCCGTCCGTCATCATGGGCAACATCAGATCTCTCTCTAACAAGGTGGATGAGCTGGCGGCTTTAATTCACAATGAAAGATGCCATCAAGAGGCTAGCATCCTATTTTTAATTTTTTCAGCATTTTGGATCAGCTGAAGGCTTTTAATTTCAGTTTGTGGACTTGATAGTGAAGATTTACAATGGTTCAGCCTTGAAGTAACAAATGCATGGACTAGTTTCTCAGCATCACCCCTGGACAGGATATTTCTAATTTTTGCAATACCCCGCAGATGAAAGAAGGAAAATCTAGAAACCTCTTTGATATGGGATTTAAATGACAGCTACTGATCAAAAACAACTCCAAGATTTTTTACTTTATTATCTTAAATCAGTTTAATCCATTCCAAATGAAGTGACTGACTAATCAGCTTATTTTTCAAAGACTCTGGTCCAAAGACTATAACTGCTGTTCTGTCTGCATCCAGGAGCAGAAACTTAAGAGTCATCCAGGTTTTTATGTCTTCAGAACTTGCCTGTAATCTATTTAATGGGTTAGCTTCATCAGTATTTATGGACAGATATAGTTGAGTATCATCAGCAGTGGAAATTAATGCCATGCTGTCATATAATTCTACCAATTAGGAGCACATAAATAGTAAAGATTTAAAGCAGTCTAGAGCTGTTCCTTTAATTCTTACAAAATATTCAAGTCTTTCTAAAAGAATATTATGATCCTCTGTATCAAATGCAGCACTGAGATCTAAAAGGACAAGAACAGATGCAAGTCCATTAT
>NW_015158222.1:0-1173 GCF_000732505.1 Cyprinodon variegatus
TTTACTAAACTAACTTTACCATGGAACATTAACCAACATATTTTTATTGGGGTTATATTATTTTATCATATTCATCAAGGGGTTGGTTGGTTTATCCTGTCATCATTACCAGACATCCCAAGTTCCAAAAATTCATTTCAGGGAGATGCTTATCCCCCAACCGCCCACCCCCCAGGGACAACGGACCCACACCATGCCCCATACATACACACTTAAGGCTAGCAACTTTTTAACAACTGTTTATTAACTAACAGTCATTTCTTAAACACTGAACAGAACAGTATTGGTCTTTTATTTTCAATACTTTCAATCTTGTAGCCTTGATCATCGGTTGTGCTTTCTGTTTTTCATGGAACTCCAGCATACAGTGCACCTCGCCACGGTGTCATCATTCCTCACCATGGCCGGTTCTAGACAGGGGCCAACGGGGGCTAGTGCCCCTGTAGATCATGTTCTGGCCCCTGTTATGGCCCCTGTACTGAAGACATACTACTTAAAAGATATTTGTGGAATGGTATTTTTCTTTGACCTGCTTGCGAGTGATGTTAAATTCTGTCTTTTCTTTTTTCCTGAAATGAGTGATTACTTAGAAGCCTTGTTGAGATGAAAGGAAAGGAAGAAGGTTTGAAATGAAGTTTCCCCCTAGGTTAGATAAGGTGGAAACATGTCAAGATTCTCACATCCTGGTGTGAATAGAAAACAATTGGCATCTCTGTCCTTTGATGAACTAAAGTTTTTCTCTTGGGAAATGTTAATGTGTGGGGAGTCCCCTTTTTTATGCAGGGGTTGGGATGCTGCAGCCTCAGATCAACACTGAGAGTTACATTCAGCTGGTCGTGTTGTCCTCCTCTGCAGAGTAAAATAAAACCTTTTCTTCCTTGGATATCAACTCTCAGTGCGCATATTTTTTTACTCCACATATTCTAATGATGATATGCACTAAAGCAGACATGTTCACAGCTCTTTCTGTGTGTGTGTGTGCGAGCAAGCTCATTCTCAGCCTTACACCTGCACTTGTTGTTTTGTACACTCTGTCCTGTAAATCTGCCCTGATACATATGAACAATAAGTTTTGCTGCAGTTTTAACCTAGCTCTTTACTTCTTTTAGCTTAAACATGTACATATGTGCATGTATATATATATATATATATATAGATATATCCTCAATTCCC
>NW_015158223.1:0-1173 GCF_000732505.1 Cyprinodon variegatus
TTGTGTGGCGCATAGCACTGCTGTCTGTCCTAGCTGTGTTTATTACTGGCACAGCTTAAACATCATGTATATATATAATGTTATAAACTCGGACACTCTAGAGCAGGGGTGCCGAACCTTTTTTAAACCAAGATCTACTTTGTGCTGATGAAGGTTCTCAGTCATCCAGGTCAAAGTCATTCCGTAAAAATTCAAAAAATATCCACTGGACTTGGTTTTCAAGATTTGAAGACGTTTCGCCACCTCTCCAGGAAGCTTTCTCAATTCAAAAGGCGAAACGTCTTCAAATCTTGAAAACCAAGTCCAGTGGATATTTTTTGAATTTTTACGGAATGAAGATCTACTTTGCATCATTCATCATCTGTTGTTGATGAATGATGCAGTGGTAGCTCGGAAAATCCGGTAAAGTTTCAGACAGCTTGAACAGAGCAACGAATCCAGCAGTACGCCCAACCATAGATGGAGCCCCATTGGCTGTGATAGATGTCATTATCTCATTATCTCTTCAGATTCATCTTTGTGCTTTAGAGTCCCTGGTAACACCCTAGCAAACGTTGCAAACCATGCCTAGCAATCAGCATGCATAAAAAAAGGTTCCCTGCATACTTTTTATTTTTGATTTTATTATTATGAAAATATACTTTGGCCTCTCGTGATCAATGATTTGACTATTTATTTATTTTTTTTTTACATTTCTTTTGGTCATAGCCATAAATAGGTCTACATTGTAAAACTTCTCGCGATCAACTTAAACTCCGCCCACGATCGACTGGTAGACCGCGATCGACTGGTGGGGCACCCCTGCTCTACAGGTTGGTTTCATGAATAAATTCGTAACAACAAATTGCAGTATAATTAATCATTAGTGTCTATAAAATAATCACTTCAAACTATTCAAGTTTTGGCGTGGGGTGAGCAGAGATGGGGTGCTGTTGTTGTGCAAAAGTATAAAAGTTAGCGGTTTGGTAAATTTTTTGTCAATAATGGGCCACACACTAAAGCTACACTTTTAAAAAATGTATTCATTATTAGGGCACTTTTTTGGTTCTGCATATAAGGGCAGGTGCTCTAGCACCCACTAGTCTCTATCTGTACACGTTCCTGGTCATGGATGTGTTATTATCACCTCCATTTCTTTCTTTGTTAATGTTGTGGCATTTCCTTATGAATCTG
>NW_015158224.1:0-1173 GCF_000732505.1 Cyprinodon variegatus
AGCAGGACTCAAAGAGCAATAAAGATTTCTCAGAGGGTTCTTTGGCTCAGGTGCTAACCAACTAGATTCAACACTGTGGCGTCGAGGCAAGGTCTGAAGACAGCTTTTATAGTGTGGATCCTCTGATGATGGGACAAGCCACAGGTGCGTCGAAGGCTCGGCTCAGGAGGATCCACGGCGGACTCTGCTGGAGAAAAGGTTGTACTTCTCCAGCTCCCAACAAATACACTTTTTTGGGCATCCTGTTGGGTTGTACATGTGTACCAAATTTTATAATCCTCAATAAAAGCAGGGCCTGCGGCAGTTATGTCATACTGTTATTGCTGGAAGTCTGATTTTGATGCTTGGCCACGCCCACATGGTTTGTCACAGCAAAAATCTTGTGATAACTTTTGATCCCTTATGTCTTACGTCTAGGCTCAGCAATTTAGAAGTTTGCAGCCCAATCGCTCAAGGAGGAGTTAGCTAACATACAATGTTGTGACCGTCACTATGTGTAAAGCTGCTGCTACACTGCAATTTCCCAGCTTGGGATAAATAAAGTACATCTATCTATCAATATATAGATGAAAAAGCTAATGATGGCTTTGATTCAAAATGGCGGACTTCCTGTGGGGTTTAGACCATGGCTCCAATACAACTTTTTGTAGGTCGTGATGAGTTACATATGTGTACCAAATTTCATAACTCTCATTAAAAAATGGCCTGGGGCTTGCATTGTGTTTCGTAGCAAAGGGACCACATTTAATGCTTTGCCACGCCCACATGCTTTGATGTAGACAAATTCCTTTGATAACTTTTAATCCCCTGTACCTCAGCTCAAGGGGGAGTAAGTTTGAACTCTGTAACTCAAAAGCTGTAGGAGGAGTTTGCTCAAATAGGACACAAAGGTAAAAAAGCAAAGGGATTTATTTATTCAAAATGGCCGACTTTCTGTGGGGTTTGGACCATGGCTCCAAGAGGCTTTTTTCTAGGTCCTGTAGGGTTACATAAGTGGACCAAGTTTCAGAACCCTCAGTCATAACATGGCATGGGGCTTACCCTTTGTTTCCCTGCCTAATGACCAAGTTTGACGCCTAGCCACGCCCACATGCTTTGATGTAGAAAAATTCCTTTGATAACTTTTGATCCCCTATGCCTCAAGTGAAGATGGAGTTAGTTTGAAGTATGTAA
>NW_015158225.1:0-1173 GCF_000732505.1 Cyprinodon variegatus
TCCAGTGCAGCCAACCGATCCAGTCTGACTGACCGGGGCATGACACAACAGTTGGGCAAGCGTTATCTGACAGCGCCTCCCGGAGATGTTCCACACCGAGGCAGGAGGGACACAAGTCATGCCCGTCCTCGGGCTGAAGTGGAGCCAGACAGGTCGAGCAGCATAAATTATCCAGCATCATACTGCTGAAAGGCGTGATTAGCCCGCCACAAACAAGAAGTCAACACGAGCAGAAAACGCTACTGGCGACTCCGTTGTAGGAAAACCTCCGTAGAGGTTCCAATCCGTGAGTAGAAACGCCACTAGCAAATCGATTATCAACCAAAGATGAACTCAGCACGAGCAGAGACGCTACTGGTGAGTTTAGGCAAACAAACTACAGAAGAACCCAACGCGAGCAGAAACGCTACTGGTGGGTTTAGGCAAACAAACTATAGAAGAACCCAACGCGAGCAGAAACGCTACTGGTGAGTTCAGGTAACAACTCAACGCGAGCAGACGCTATCAGTGAGCTTAGATAAACAAACTGAAAACAACTCAGCACAAGCAGAAACGCTACCGTGAGTCAAAAGAGCCACAAAAATTAACGTGGCAAATCAAAGCGAACAGTAAACTACTGCTGAGAAAAGAACGAAAACTTACCGGTCACCGCGGCCACCGCAGATCTGGTACGGTGAAAGCAGCTTGTGCAGCCCCTGGAGGGCGAGACTTACCCGCAGCTCCGACCAAACCCGGTCACGGGGCTACAAGCAGCTAGGAAACTAGTGGTATACACGGAAGCAACCAGCTTCACACGACCACACACCCGTACTCAACACACCTGCGCGCGAGAAGAACAAAAGGGACTGATTGCCAGGTGCCACGTGACTATATAGAGTCACGTGGGTCCCCGGCAGGTCACAGGTGTCATCAGTACTCAACCTGCGCATGCGCAAGAATGATCATTCAGTGCTTGAAGCACCGCCTCTGGCTGTCAGTATGGATGAAATAGAATTAGATAATATGCACTTGAAGCAGGGGCGGTGCTAGACAGGGGGCCAGGGGTGGCCATGGCCACCCTTAGCCAATCATTGGCCACCCCTGTGGCCACCCCTACCATTTTTTTCTCTCAAGTAGAATATTCAAAACATTTTCATTTTATATACATTAACAATTACTTGACAACAAAAACAC
>NW_015158226.1:0-1173 GCF_000732505.1 Cyprinodon variegatus
GGAATTGGCGCTATAGAAATCAACTGAATAGAATTGAATTGAAGAAGTTTGCTTATCAATAAAAAAAAAGAACTGAATACATAGAGGAAAAAGATGTGTTTGCTCATATCTTACCAAACGTATCGCATTGAGATGTCTACAAATGTTTCCTGATCTGTTTTTAACCATCCTGTGCTGTGATTAAACCAGCTTCTGCATTACACAGATCTACGTTAAAAACCTTCAAGTTCTGTTTGTTCCTCGTTGTTTGACTTTTAGATCCCCGTCGTTGTTTCTCCTCCAGAGAAATACTATGTTAGAGTAACTTAGCCCACTTATGAGGTCACTGAGACGCCTGTGCTGTGATTGGCTGAAATGATCCAATGGGAGGATCTAAGATCTAACCAGCAGTCATTGAGTTTGCTCCCAAAGCAGGGAGTAGTACTGCTGAAAATAGCTGCATGGTTTCATTCATGTTTAATTCAGACGGAGCAGGAAAAACTCTGCTTTCTGATTTATTCACGGCGGAAAGAGCAGAGCAGTTCATCATGAGTCAGAGGTTATGCCTTCTGTTCACTGAGAGGAAGCTTAAACCCATAAATCAGGTTGGATAAATCTTCAGAGTTTACACTGAGAGAAAGAAAGGAAGTAAAACGACTCCCTGTCAGAATAATGATGGGGACGTTTCTGCCTGAGCTGCTTGGATGCAGAAAGAATCAGGTTTTCCGTTCATTCCCGACAGTGAAATGATTTTTCTCTCAGACAGGATTCACTGAAGTATGGAGGAAACTTTTCCCTGCAGCGATGGTCGACATTTCAGCTCTGAGACGATCTTGTTTTCTTCTGCAGTAACTGAGTTCCTTCCATTAAAGAGTAAAATCAAACAGCGATCAATGCCCAGGGTCCATGCTAACCACTTTAGTATTTTATACATTTATGCTTTTACTGAAAAATGTTGGAAATTGTTGCCAATTTGATTGAGATGCAAACCTTCGAACTTTAGAATTAATTATTATTCATCTCCAACCACCTAAATATAGATTTAAACATGTGGCAGCCATGTTGGATACGAGGTCAGAGTTGATCAGACTTTAAAGGTGTTGTGGAGGATTTTTTTTTAAAGATTTAAAAGTTTATTTCAATTCAGTTTATTTCTATAGCACCAATTAACAACACAAGTCATCTCAAGGCTTG
>NW_015158227.1:0-1173 GCF_000732505.1 Cyprinodon variegatus
AAATTAAGCCAGCCTGGATACAGACATTCCAGCTGCAGGTGTAATGACCCGTATTTCTGTCATCAGCAAATAAAATATAATTCATAATTCTAAGTTGCATATTATAAAATGATGTAAACTAATAAAATGGACAATTGCTTCTAAGTAACATCCAATGTAGTAATTCAGTGAAAAACTAGGTTTGGTTAACAGCTGACTGATTGAGCAAGACGCTGACATTAAGCCTGGAGCACTTATAAAATTTGAACATGCCCAAGAGATTAAAAATAAGAGAAAAATGGTGAATGTTCCATTTTCTCCTAAATCACTCGTATGAATGACTTAAAAGTTGCTCGTAAAAACAGTTACTGCATGAGGCCCATTGATGAGAGAATCCAGTAACACTGGAGGAGCTGCAGCAATCTACAGCTCAGGTGGAATGCTCTAGTAACGTGCTAACCAGGGAAGGAAATGATCGTATCAGTCAAAACAAGAATTTTGATTTATCATTCAAAAGATTAATCAGAATCAATGATGAATAAAAACTAAAAAATGTTTCTTTTTCTTTAATTTTTTAATCTTTTTATTGGGGCATTGACAAATTTGAAGAATATGATTAAATGAGGTTACTTTGTGATAGAGACAATATCTCTTTATGTATCTGGTGTTCCAAAAAAGCTGATTTAAAGGCATCTATTCTTTAAGAGTGGTGTTTGTGATTGTGGGGCTATGTGGTAACTAGTCGCAGACATAGAGACTGCAAAGAAGTTATGGACTTTTTTTAAACCACAGTTTCATCGTAACCACATTAATATCCCCCAATACCATGATAAGATTTTAAAGAATGTTTTGCTTTCAATCCTTGTGTGAAAGAAGACTGCAAATAAAAATAAATCATTGCTCACAGTTAAACATAGCGGTGGCAGCATCATGGTGAGGAAATGCTCAGAGTTAGATAAAGTAAAAAGTAAAGCAAACTCCAGTTCACTTCCGTTTATTATAGTATCTCAAGGGGAGACTGATTTGCAGCACACATAAAAGGAAACACAATCAAACAAAAATCATCAACAATCACACATTAAAGTTGGATGTAGAGGTCTCAGAGAAAACAAAAATCATCAGAATAAAAAAAAAAAAAAACCCATAAAACTCTCTGTTGCTGACTGTGCATCCAAGTACAAAGTCTTACAGGAT
>NW_015158228.1:0-1173 GCF_000732505.1 Cyprinodon variegatus
GAGAAATAAAAGAGGTAAGTTTCCCATGAGGTTTCAGTCTGTGGAAGCTGGTTTCACCTGAAGCGGCAGGTAACATCGTTAATCTACGATCGATCAAACTGTTGACATAACCTCAGGAAAGTTTGATCAAATTCCTAAAGTGAAAAATTGATTGAGTTGATCTAATATGGTCCTGCGTCTGCAGCGAGGGATAAATCCCAAACAATGAACAGCTTCTTGTGTGGTTGGAGTGAATCTTGACCCGTTCGGCTTGCAGGTAATCCTTTAAAACGTTGGTCTCTGAAGAGCTTTCTGAGGAAAACTTCACAGCATTCCTGCACTGCAAAAAAAGTTCAATCTTAATAAGTCAATTTTTCTTAAAATAAATGCTTTTTTTCTTGAATTGAGGAGGTAAGTGAGACACTTTGCCGATGGAACAAGACAATTTACATTTAAAATAAGAAAAAACAACTGCATTGTCTTTTTTTAAGTGAGTTTTATCTAATTATCTTATTTTAAGAATAAAAATACTAATTCTATTGGCAAATCCTCTTACTTTCCTACTCAAATTAAGGGTAAATACACTTAATTTAAGAAATCTTTACCTATTTCTAGATTTTTTTTTTGCAGTGTGGTCCTTCTGTCACCACGCTGGAAAATGATCTTGAAATAAGTATTTCTCAGATTCATTTTATTTATTCTTAATTTGAGTAGATACACAACATTATTTGCCAATTGAATGAGAATTTGTACCCATAAAATAAGATAATTAGACTAAATGCACTTGAAATAAGATGCAGTTGTGTTTTCTTATTTTTAGAGTAAATTGTCTTCTTCCATCGGCAAAATGTCTCTTTTATCTCCTCAATCCAAGAACAAATGCACTTATTTTAAGAAAAAATGACTGATCCAGATTTCGATTTTTTCCAGTGTGACTGTCCGTCCATCCGTCTCTCTTTCATTCCCTGTCTGTCTATCTTCCAATCGCCCTCCTGGCGCTGCAAGCATCATTGCTGATACTGAAGGCGTTTTTAAACCATGTTTATGGGTGCTAAATCACCCTTAGATTGGATCTTGGCACCCCTAAAATATGGAAGGTTTTTTTTTTTTATATTAATGGCCTTTTTAATTCGAAAAAAGTAAAACAAAAACTTGCTAAATATAGAACACTCTAAAAACTATACAGTACATATA
>NW_015158229.1:0-1173 GCF_000732505.1 Cyprinodon variegatus
CCGCCTCAAAGCCAACGCTGATTGGACGTTCGTTTGGTGAACGGCTCCAAATTTTCTTTAACGGAGAGTCTCCAGACTGATCTGCGAGTGAAACCTTGAAAGCTCGCGAGATCAGGATGGTCTCACGAGGCTAAACAAAGGATGGACTAATATTAGAATTTGGGATTGCAGCAGTGATTAGTATTTGTATATTTTCAAAAGCATGCTTATAAGCAGTATATGGCAAACTTTAGAATTGCAGAACTAATTTTCTAAGTTTTTTCTCAAAATATTCAAGGATGCATGTATTTGATTCAACTGAAATGTGTTTATCAGAGTATCAGATTAGATGAAATGAATATTATCCTGTGTGACCCGTATTATTATATATTGCTAATGTTTTTACTTTGATCAGAAAGCTAAAAGAACCACATACATGATTCAAACAGTCTGAGGTTGGGTTATTTTGCTGCAATGGTGTAGTACAGGTTCAAAAACTGATAACTACGACAATAAGCCGCCTTCAGAGCTCTCTTGAAATGTGCTCAACTGTCTTTCCTTTCGGGCTCATTACTTTCGTTCTGTGAAGAAAAGAAGGAAAAACAAGAGCTTGGAGATTGAGTGATTTAGGAAGGAGGGAGTCGCAAACACTCGTGTCAGCAGAGGAGTAAAGAAGATAAAAGGCAAATATTTACCTCGCAGCCCAGTGGAGTCCCCCCTCCTCAGGCTGTTCAGAGGAGGGTGCGGCAGTTCAATTAGCAGTAGCCAGTAGTTTGTGTACAAACACTTATCTCCCACTGTTTCGAAGGAAGGGCGGAGGATGGACGTAGATGGATCTTAATTAAACCACTTCTGAATTTTTTTTGGTTGTATTTCATGTGGTGTATTGAGGGTGTGCCTGTGGTCATATGACTGCTGTTTGGTATGTGGTTGAGTGTGTGTGTGTTCTCAGGGGAGGGAGGTTGTATTGTCTTTCCAACTCTTCATTATGTTAACAGTGTTTGTGCTGTCTGTTAAGAACCCCCAGGGGGATGTTTGGACAGAAGTCTTCATCAACTAATGCTAAAGCCATTAGCGCTAGATGCAGACACGTAAACACACGCTTGTACACCTATCTTTGCGGGGACTTCAAAAGAATGTATTCTGTAAACAACCCCCAACCTTTATCAACAACAAATTTATACCCAACTCTAA
>NW_015158230.1:0-1173 GCF_000732505.1 Cyprinodon variegatus
TTTCAGGCTTCAAAATAAATTTAACATTTTCTGTAAGAATCAAAAAGTGGGACACAATCATGTAGTGGAATGCAATTTATTGGATATTTTGAATTGAACAACCCCCCCCCCAAAAAAAAAAAAAAAAATGATACATAGAACTCACCTGTGAGTAATGAAGTCTCCATATAAATGTACCTGCTCTGTGATCGTCCCAGAGGTCTGTTTAAAGCACAGAGAGCATCATGAAGAACAAAGAACACACCAGGCAGGTCTGAGATACTGTTGTGGAGAAGTTTGAAGCCAGATTTGGATAGAAAACGGCTTCCCAAGCTTTAAGCATCTTAAGCCCCGTGCAAGTGATAATATTGTAATGGAAGATTATCAGATTGCTGCAAATCTATGAAGACCCAGCCATCCCTGATCAGAGATGCAGACGCCCATGATCACTCTGGATGAACTGCAGAGATCTACAGCTGAGATGGGAGACTCCATCCATAGTGCAAACATCTGTCATTTACTGGACAAATTTGGCCTGTATTAAACAAGGCCATTTCATAAAGATATCCGTAAAAAGTCTTGTTTAAAGTTTGCTACAAGACACCTGGGAGACACAGCAAAGATGTGGAAGAAAGAACTCTGGTTAGATGAAACCAAAATCAAACTTTGCGGAATGTTATATTTGGTGTAAAAGCAACACAGCTCATCACCCTGAACACACCCTCCCCTTTGTCCAACAAGGTGGTGGTAGCATTATGGTTTGGGCCTGCTTTTTTTTAGCAGGGACAGGGAAGATGATTAATACTGATTGGTAGATGGATGGAACCAAATAGAGTATCATTCTGGAAGAAAACCTGTTGGAGTCTGCAAAAGACCCAAGACTGGGATGGAGATTTACCTTCCAACAAGACAATGATCCAAAAGATGGAGCAAAATCTACAACGGAATGGCTCATAAATAAACTTATCAAGGTGTTAGAATGGCCAAATCAAAGTCCAGACCTGAATCGAATTGAGAATCTGTGGAAAGAACTGAAAACTGCTGTTCGCAAACGCTCTCCATGCAACCTCACTTAGCTTGAGCTCATTTGCAGGGAAGAATATCAATCTCTCAATGTGCAAAACAGAGACATACCCCAAGCGACTTGCAACTGTAATATCAGCAAAAGGTGGTGCTACAAAGTATTAACTCAAG
>NW_015158231.1:0-1173 GCF_000732505.1 Cyprinodon variegatus
ACGGATGTTTGAATATATGCAACTATTTGTTAGAAAAGGCTGTGGAAACGTAAAGTTTTTCTTTATTTAGAAAATATGGATGTTTTGCTTGTTAATTTTCCTGTTGGAACAGTGGAGATTGAGGTTTTGGTGCCCCCCTCAGTCTACATTGTTTATTGCCTGGGCACCCTTATAAAAATTTTATAGCTACGCCTCTGCATATCAAGTCACGTGGACAAACATTAGTTTATTTAATGAAGGAAGGAAGGGAGGGAGGCTTTGTTAGGGTAAGTACATATAAAAGGTAGACTGTTTACACCCGGAAGCTTAACCAAATGATATTGCTCACCTGTTCCCCAGCCGTCAGTGAAGGCAGCAAACATTTATACTTCTCCTTCTCTGTTGTTGTCATGATAACAAAGTTATCTTCGCTGTATAATGCACCTGAATCTGGCTGTAAAGTGAACATATGCATCAAATAACGTTCGGCAGACAAAAAGGTTGATGTATTATCTGATTGTTACAGATTAAAATCAAAGTAGTATAAAGCAGGTAGCCTACCAGACTGAATTCAGCACCCGGCCAGCTAATTTTAAAAGGAATTTCATCAGTAAATGAAGGATATCCCCCTCTGTTTGCAGAAACTCCACTGCAGTCCCCCAGCAGGAGGAGTAGGAGCAGCCCAGCCATCAGCTCTCCAACACAGCTGCTTAGTTCCTGCAGCTCCCTCCGCATAGCCGCTGAAAGCTTCTTTACTTCCCACTTAGTTCGGCTGAATAAATCGCTTCAGAGACACTTCGATATGGCAAACGTTGGGGATGAAGTGGGCCGGATGTCAACATTACACCGAGCAGAGGAAGTGATCTGTGTGGCTGCCACGTCGTGTTCCGCCTTGGTGTTATGCAAAGTAGCGACACTGCCCCCTGGTGGCCCAAAGTAGTACCGCAGAAAAAAATAATAACTGAATAAATGCCTGAGGTATGGAGGACCAACTCTGTCATATCTAAAAATAAATACAGATAATAAATAAATGCTCAATAAATAAATAAGCATAAAATTAATTGCCCCAAAAATACAATAAACAAATAAATGTGTAGGTATAAATAAAATTATACAGTTAGACATAAATGTATATCTCTTTTAATTAGCTTCTGTATTTATTCGCCTTTTTATTAATTACCTTATTTATTGTCC
>NW_015158232.1:0-1173 GCF_000732505.1 Cyprinodon variegatus
TAAAATAAATATAATTATTCTCTATAATAATGTAATAATAATGTCAAAAAATAAATTGAAAATTACCAATTAAAGACTTTCCTGAAGGCAACACTTACTGTTGACAAAACCTCTTTCTAAGATGAAAAGAAATTAGAGATGAGTTCAACAATTTTTTCTTTAACTCTTCAGCAAATAAATAAAGTATTGACACACAGAGAGAATTGATTGTCACCATTCAAATTGCCTGCAGCATGTTTTCAACTGCCAAAACCTTAGTTTTAGGACATTTAGTAGCAATGCAATTGTCACTAAATGGCTGCTCATCTCCTGCAGTGCCAGCAGAGGGGGCTAAATGCTTTAGGTTATATGTGCAATATCAGAGACACTTGTATAAAAAGGTGCTAACATTCCCCCAAGATGTCTAGATCATGTCTCCTGTAAAGGTAACAGTGTGAATATATAACCTGAGCAGTCAAAAAAATGCAACTGTAAATAGTTTTTATTCATTCAAGTTGAAACCGATATTTATCAGATGTTTCCTTGCCTGTTTCTGGGGGAGTGGATTTCATGTCGATTAAAGATATGGCATTTTAACTAAATAATTCTATAGATATAAGCCTTACCTACAACAAGTTAAAACTTGAAAGCAGCACACAATAATATATATCATGGAGAGATTTTTTCTTTGGGTATGTTCCAACATTTTATGTATCAATCTCTTAAATGCTACTCACAATGTGCCACAGGTAATATTGTGATGTAATGATCTTAAAATGATGTTGACTGGGGAGGATCCATGTAAAGAAGTCATACTTAACATTGCTTGATTGTTGGTCAATCAGGTGATACTTTTATTTCACAAAATGAAGAAAACAAGCTTCAGTCAGGGGCATTGTTTTTCTTTTAAAGTAAGTAGGATCCTCAGTTTTACAGATGTTTTCTCCATCCATCCATCCATCCATCCATCCATCCATCCATCCATCCATCCATCCATCCATCCATCCATCCATCCATCCATCCATCCATCCAATCTGCATTAAAATGAGTATTGTGGACTTGGAGAGTTTTGGTTTGGTTTATCAAGCCTGAATTGATTTGATTGATCGATTTGACTGTATGATCTGGTTGAACTGTAAAGTGCCTTGAGATGACATGTGTTGTGAATTTGGCGCTATATAAATAAACTGAATT
>NW_015158233.1:0-1173 GCF_000732505.1 Cyprinodon variegatus
AGAAATTCTAGGAACCACTAGTAAACCTGCAGATTGAGAGCGAAGTGCTCTGTTAGGAACATAAGGAACAATCAGATCTCTGATATAAGATGTAGATTACATGCCTGTAATCTATGTAATGGGTTACAACTGGAAATCCAAGTGGTGAATAAAACATTATTTGGCCAAATAATGTTTTATTAAATGATTTGCTTAAGCAGAATCCAGCAACCTTTGGTTAAATGATTCCTTACCCTCTTTGAAATAGCTAGCAGCGAATAGACATCAGGATTCCATTAAATTACTTAGTAATGGAAATGTAATGAGCATATGAGGAACACATGAACACTAATGTTATATCAGTGTTTAAACCCTTAGTGACATAAAGCTTGTCCAAGCTTAAGCAACAGCTCAAAACATATTACTGTAGCATAGCATAGCATGCAGTCTGTCCTGTTTGCTTTGTCTTTCCTAATCAGTAAACACATGAAATTATCAACATCATCAAAAGAAAAATTGTTTAACTAGATTCTTGTCATGATTTAATTAAAGGTCTAACCCAAAATGAAGAAGACCAAACAGAGAGACCACGGAAAAGTTTAACAGGTTTACTTAGAATAATGTGATGAGTCCTGTGCTGCTCTGAGCACTGTCAAACCAGAATTCTCCAGAAAAAGGTGTCCTTTATGGAATCCAGTCTGTGTGGAATGTTCCAGTGATTGTCTTGTTTGGTGTTGGGTGGACAGAGTTTACTCAGACTGCAGTTGTTCCTTGGTGAACGGAGAAGCTGACAGCCACTCAGATTTCCTGCGGTACTTGAACGGGCTATGATGCAGATGAAACCTTTGCTCAGTGTGAAAATCAAACGACCTCTTGGGGAAAGTGGATCCAAACTTCCTGTTTGGAACCCCAGCTCAGTTAGAAGCTCAGTTGATCCCTCCAGAGAGAGAAAGTCAGAAAAAAATCCAGTTTGCTGGATAACTTCCTGCTGAGAGGCAAAGACAAAAACAAAGTTGAGACTCTGGTTGACAAAAACTCAATTTGACTCAGCAAAACTCAGCTTGGTTAGAGAACCAAAAACTGGCAAAACAAAAACTCAGGTAAGACTCTGCTAAACTAAGCATGGCTAGAGTACCCAGTTTTGGCAAAACAAAGACTCAGGTTAGACTCTGCTAAACTAAGCATGGCTAGAGT
>NW_015158234.1:0-1172 GCF_000732505.1 Cyprinodon variegatus
ATATGTTATTATTGATAATAACAAAGTTCCTAGGAACTAGCCATAAATGTAAATAAAAAATGGGTGTTATTGTTTATACTTTTTATGTAAAATGTACAGATTTAAAGAAGAAATTAATCTGCTTTTAATGAATTAAATAAGCTATTTTAAACAGCAAATTGACCTTTTACAACATATTCAAAATTGTTTTTAAAAGTTTAACTGTTTTTCAGGAAGTGAAAAGGACCTTTAGGGCTCAAATTTAGAGGAGAGAAAAAATAAGGAATTGTTTCAGAACCCCTGTTTAATCCATCCCTTCACAAGAACCAAGCATGATTGGCTCACTAACTGGATCCACTGAAATATTTCAGTTCTTTTTCACTTTGATGGATATCCTGGTGGGTCTTCACTTGTTTCCCACTCCCACGATTCCTGGAGAAGGGAGGGTTTTAGCAGAGCGCAAAGATGGGATGAAAAGTCAGTTAATAAGAGGAGTGGAGCTTTCCTTTTTTTTCCCAAAGAGAGGACTGGAAGGTTGTTATTAACGTGAGGATAAAAAGAATTGATCAGATTGTTTAGCCAAATCTGAGAACACAGCTGAATGCTTCGGCTGCAGCCACAAAACCTGTGACATCACACCGGCGAATCAGCTCATGTATGACAGAAGCTAAAGAGGCAGTGTTTTGGTTTTGAGCATCAATTTTTTCCTTTTATCCCAAAAAAAAAGAGCCGAAATATTTCCCTCGTCTAACGACACGTCAGGCTGGAAGATGTTGGAAAGATGGGCCCCTATTTGTCATTTGTGTAAAAACACTCACTTAACAATAAGTATTTTCATCTCTATCACTATCCGATTCAGTTCATGTATATCACATTTAAGGCTTTGGTATAAAAAAATAAAAATAAAAAAATAAAAATGGCAAAAAATGTTTCATTTTATTTTCAATTATTATCATCTAAATAACACAATAAGGGGAGAATAAATGACAGAAAAGCACAGGTAAACCCTTAATGGTTTTGAAGCCGGATCATATGAAGGAAAAGCAGAACAGAAATCTAAAAAAAACACTTTAAAACTTTGGGTAAATGTTAGAAAGCTTGTATGTCTGTTATCAGGCCAATCCTCAGAAGCCATGACAGGACAGAGTAACCGATCTGAGCTGTTTAGTAAAAGTAGTTTTATGCAACTAGTG
>NW_015158236.1:0-1172 GCF_000732505.1 Cyprinodon variegatus
CACATTAAAAGGAATAAAACATCTGAACACAAAATATGAACACATTATTTTGTCCTTGTTTTCAAAAACAAAAAACAAAACAAAAAAACAAATTGTTAACAGGCTTCTAGGTTTAAATTCAAGGGTATGTTTTAAATATCAACATGTATGATCAATACAAATTATGCTCTTATCATAGTGTAACAGTTTAATATTATGTACAAAATGGTTCAATTCTTGCCTCATTCCCTTAAGAATCAAGACTGCTCTTCTCTTAAGGCCCTATTTATGATCCAGTGCCATTATACTTAAAGGTATGCTAAAGTGGTGAAGAGTTTTGCGTCCCTGCTTTAAATAACTTTTCCAGAGCTGTCAAGAGAGAAGGGTACAGATCATTGTTAGGGACTTATTACACTCTATCCAAAAACTTTTTAAACTGCTTCCACTGAGCCATCAGCACTCTGGGATAAAAGCCAGAACCACCAGACTGATCAACAGTTTCCTCTCCAAAGCTGCTAGAATGTTGAAAACTTTTTTTGTTTTATGTTTTTTAATTATAAGTAACAAGAGGACCACTCCTGAATCTTAAGATATGGGTGGGTGCGTTTCTGTTTGTTTGTGTGTGTGTATGTGTGTGTATAGGAGGATGTATAGTGTCACATTTATGTCAAAACCTCAGAGAGCAAAATAAACATACTCTTAAGTTTTTCAAACTACATTACTCATGAGTCCACCAACCATTGCGCAAAAAAAAATCACACATGCAAGAGGAACTGCAGCTTCGGAGGGAGAAATTAGCTCTGCAGGTGCGCCCGTTTCTCCTACGCAAACTTGAGATCTCACTATCTGCATGTGACGCTGTTAATCTCACAAGAAGTAGTGTCATGAAGACTTTGACTGACAGCTTTATCTTAGAAGAGAAAACGATGGCTGGAGGTGGGACAGTGGCAGAGGTCTGCAACACATACATAAGTGGAATTCCTGGTAGTTCTTCCTGAAATAGAACAAATATTCCTCAGAAAGCAGCGGTGCTCTTCCTGTTTGATCGTGTCTGAATGGGCCAATTAGGAGGAGGCTCACAGAACAGGTATGTCTCCTCCCACCTGTGAAAACCCATTTTGCTTCATGTCAGAAGATCATCCTGAGTGCAGAGCCCCCTTTGAGAGTGCAGCCGTCCTCAAGTGAGGGGGCCA
>NW_015158237.1:0-1172 GCF_000732505.1 Cyprinodon variegatus
TTCTGTCGCGCCAGCTGCCCCCGGTGTGAACGCAGCATTAGACCTTAGTAGATGAGGCCAGTACTGGTAAAGGTGGATGGGTCAAAAAGTTCAGCATATATTTCAACAGTTTGCTCTTCAATCATTTATTATTTTAATTTTCAAATAAAGATGGATTTGTGGAGTGCTCAATTAATGATACATTAATAGATTTACCTATGCTATGGGTCTTAGTATAGCTCCTCCAGGGTAACCACAGCTATTGTGGCTGCTTCTCAGAATGATGATCTTTTTACCTGGAGCATGGGTTTGGGCAGGCTTTATTTCTTGATAAGTTGCTCTATCCAAACGTAGATAAAAAAAAAATCAAACCTCATAAAATATATAAAAAACCTGAGATGTTGTTTTATTCCCTACTTTAACTGTCCACAAAGTTTCATATTTTTCCAGACTATATAATCTGTAGCTTCACAGAATCTAAAAAGATGTCATTGGCAGCCTTTTGCAGATTTTTATAAACACCAATACCGTGCCAATTCCCAACCTTTTGTTCCTCCTATCGAGTTTTGTCAAAACACAAATATCAGTTCTACTAAAGGAAATTGCCTTCACTTCAGCTTATCTGACCAAAGCTGTGGCCAGCTGTTGCATGTTGACGGCATGTGTGTTCAAGACTGCAAGCTATTTCCTGAGCTGTCTGCTATGATAGCAAGCATAGTTGCTTTTCTTTTTGTTTCCATATAATAGAAGCAAATCACATCCCTGAGTCCTGTGTGGCACAAACACCCATGTGTTTACTCTCCACCTAAGCATGTGTTTGCAGCAAACAAAGGGGCTTATTTATTGTATTAAAGACCATCCTTGAATGCATCTATCACAGATAATCACTGTTTTCCTTTCGCTTCTTTCATTGGCTATTTTTTGCTTTCTTCAATTTTTTTCAAAATTACTGCAAGAAAACACCCAAATTAAATATTTCTGCATTGGAAAAAACAAACAAAAACAAAACAGGTTTAAAAAACTTAAGATTGAAACTAACTTAAATTATATCCTCAAAGGTTTCAAATCAGAAACATTGTGAACTTTTAATGTTTTAATGTAATGGATGGATGGATGGATGGATGGATGGATGGATGGATGGATGGATGGATGGATGGATGGATGGATGGATGGATGGATGGATGGATGGATGG
>NW_015158238.1:0-1172 GCF_000732505.1 Cyprinodon variegatus
TAATATCAAAAAGGTTTTACCTTTCTACTTATTACAAAGAAACTCTTTAAACTTATATAACAGAGAACAAAAGATACTTAGTAAAGTTTTCCAGTTTTTAACACTTACGTGAGGGATAACAAAGAAAAGAGAATTTTATATAATTATATAATAATAATATAATTTCAATCCACTTTGCTCAGGGCAGTAGAACCTGGGGGGCCATATTTAAAGAACCTTAATCTGTTATGTGGCTTTAAACCCAATTATGAGACTTAATCAAGCTTCACTTGTTGTCTTGTGGAGTCTAGTTTGTATCATTTCAACTTTAATCAAAAGCTTTAAAGCTCTATACTGATTGGACAAAAGCAGTACACTGGTACGTAAAGCATAAAATATATTTTTTTTACATTGACGGAACCTTTATTTTATTGTTGCCTAAATAAGTGTTTTTCTCAGCTCATGGTTTAGAATGGTAAACGGAATGGCATTTGAAGGGATTCTTTCATTTAAGAACCTCTATCAATTAATTAAATTATTGGTAATAATTTCATGTTATGTTGAGAAAGTTAGTTTAGTTGATTTTAAAAATTTATCTCAAATTTGTAAAAATATTGAAATAAGTATGCTGTGTTCTTTTTTTTTTTTAATAGTCAAGGAGAAAATCTTATAAATCTTTTTTCCAGTTTTTAGTTATGGGTCATTTCTAGAACTGTGGAGAAAATTATTAAAATAAAATAATAAAAACTAAAAATCAGAAATAGATTTTTCAAAGATGGACTTTAAGACAATAAGGAAACTGTTATCTAGAATCTGTTATCAGATAAGATTCCTCTTTTACAAACAGAAATGGTGGTTTAAAAGATTTAAATAAAATAGGATATTTTGTTAATTCAATTCAATTCAGTTTATTTATATCGCACCAATTCAATACACATGTCATCTCAAGGCACAGGTACGGCTCACTAGATCAATCATACAGTCAAATTGATTCAAACTTTTCTATATCAGGAGAACTGGTTGATTGCATCGACTCAATGACACTAAGCACTACGCATGCTTGTAGCGACAGTGGAGAGGAAAACCTCCCCTTTAACAAGAAGAAACCTCCAGCAGAACCAGGCTCAGTGTGAGCGGCCATCTGCTGAGGCCGACTGGGGTTCAAGGAGACAGAAGCAGAGATACAGAAAGCA
>NW_015158239.1:0-1171 GCF_000732505.1 Cyprinodon variegatus
AAGCCTTAAAGTAATCAAAAGTAATTAGTTACATTACTTTTTAAAAGTAATCGAAAAAGTTACACTACAATTACATTTTAAACAAGGTAACTTGTAACTGTAACAGATTACATTTTTAAAGTAACTTACCCAACACTGCTTACTGCCATGTTGCCTTCTGTCGGTTATCCCTACGAGATTTTGTATCCCCTCGTCAGGAGCCCGCATTGAGTAGATAGAGCTGATCGTGTTCACTCCGCCTCAATTCCAACCTACTAAACATGAAAATTGAGATGTGTTTTGTTTATGAACGATGGGAGTTATTATATTATTCTTCACTTCATATGTTATAGCAGAATACCGCCAGTGATATTGATTAAAAACAGAAAACACAAGCGTTTGCTTTAAAACAGGACACTGATACCAGTGTCTACTCCTTTCTTTCTTTCCTTCCGTCCTTCATGCCCCCATGCAAAGCCATCTATGTTAAGAAAGAAAAAACAACCTTAAACAGAGAGGGTGGTCTCAGGCTCCCGCTTTCAAAAACCTACAATGCAGCATTTAAGTTAATCCCTTCCCGCTATCATTCAAGCCCCAGCCCCTGTGCAGGAGAGCGGAGGACCTTCCTATTCAGCCAGGCCAACAATTCCCTTTAACAACCCCTCTTTCAGAGGCATAGACAGGAATGGGCATTGCAGGCTAACAAAAGAAGCCAAACAACCCACATTTGAAAGGGGTAGACCCTTTCGTCTGTTTTAATTTGTATGTTTTCAAAACAAAAACAAGGCTTTGTTGGGCTACTGTATAAAACCTTGAACTCAATGCTATTATTGAAATTTGGAACTGAAAAAGTTTCCTGGATGGGAAGCAAAACGTCTTCAAACTTGGAAACAAAGTCCAGAGTATATTTTTAATGTTTTTTTTCTTGGAGTGACTATGACAAGGATGATGGAGAATCTTCACCAGCAGATTGTTGCCTTCTTCTTGTGTCTGTTACTTCTTCTATGTTCCGTATCATATAGTCCTGTGATTCTTCACTTTTTTATTACTTCTTTAGGAAAACTCTCTTGGTCAAGTGGTGTACATATAGTACCTCTACAATGTCCTTTGAAGGTTAGAGTACCCCTCATCCTAATGCTCATCATTGGCTATTTTTGCATAGTTACATAAAGTACAAGGAAACGTAATAGAG
>NW_015158240.1:0-1171 GCF_000732505.1 Cyprinodon variegatus
AGGCTCAAAAATCCTGGCAGACCCCTGGATGTAAAGTTGAGACATTTGGTTTATTTTGTAGCTTTCCTGCTATTTTTTTTTCTGAATTTATCTACATAACCACTGTGACACATGCAAAAAATCGAACATTTCTATCCTCAAAGAACCTAACAGAACCAACTAACCTTTAGATGGATTTATTTACCTTTCAAGACCTTGTCCTCTCATGTAGTTATCTTTAACCTTTCAAGGCTGCAGTGAAACTGTGATTTTTTTATTTTCCATTTCTTTTTAGAAACCAATAGGATATAATTCAACCTGCCGGATTCTTAATACCGTTCATTGACTTAGTTCATGTCACCGTAATGTCATGATGGGATTAAGGCTCCTAACCCACATGCAGAACACAACGGAGACTGATGAAGAGTTTGACTGTTTATTAAGAAAAAACACAAAGTTAAGCACTGATGCTGGGAAACAGATCCGGGACTGGTCACACAGGGTTCTATGCAGAGAGGGACAGTTAGGTTTGCCAGGATGCGGTAAATCTTTGTCAGAGGAATTGTACAGGTTTGTACCTGTGATGTGATTCAGGTTTAGCAGCAGGGAGGGAACCAGGTGGGTCCAGAGGCTAAAAGTTGGCAGAGGGCTAAGCAACGGCAGGGCTCGACTTCAGACTTATCAGTGTTCAGGTCCAGAGTTTCTTCCGATCCTCTTCTTGAGGGCGGGCAGGCAGGTTCAGACAGTTAGATTCTTCAGATGAGCTCCTGAGAGCTGGCAGGCAGATTTCAGCAGAGAAACTCTTCCAGAGTTCCAGGGTTCAGTCAGGTTTCTTTCTAAGAAGCAGAGAAGACAAAAAACTGATTAGGTCCAGGTTCTGGTTTCAGGGGAGTCAGAGAATCAGACAGGCTGGTTGGCTCAGGCTTCGCTAACCATAACTGGCTTAACACTCTGGCCCTGGAGTGTAGTCCTGCCGCTGCTTATATGCTGGTCTCCTGATGACTGATGAGGCGCAGGTGTGGTCGTCAGCTCAGCTCCAGGAGACCTAGGGCGCCCTCTGCTGGAGAAAGGTGGACAGACCTCCAGATCCCAACACGTAATGCCAACCTACCTAACTAATATGTGTGCACCTGCGGCATTTAAATGTAATCTCTAGAATTGAAAATGTCCTTTTTTGTAATTATTGGCTGCG
>NW_015158241.1:0-1171 GCF_000732505.1 Cyprinodon variegatus
TAAAACACTAAATCTATTTCTGCTTGAATTCTGTACTTATTATCTTTAATGTTAGTAAATAGATGTGCATAATTAATCACGTGTTTTTGTTGTCAAGTAATTGTTAATATATGAAAAATTAAAATGTTTTGAATATTCCACTTGATCAGCGTATTCTCATTATGAGTTATGAAATCGTACGAAAAGTTATGCCCCGTAATTTCATACGTTTTGGATGTTTTTTTCGTCGTATCTTACGCACCATTCAAGAACATAGAATTTAACATCCAGTTAACCCTAACCTTAACCTTAACACCTGACTCTTGCCTTAAAATTACACTTAGCCGATCCCTAACCTTGACACTTGCCCTAAACCTAACTTTAGCCCTTACTATCAACTTACCAGATCAATTAGCTACTGACCCTAATATTAGTGGAACCCATACCTACTTTAAACCTAACACCTGACCCTTGCCTTAAAATTACACTTAGCCGATCCCTAACCTTGACACTTGCCCTAAACCTAACTCTAGCCCTTACTATCAACTTACCAGATCAATTGGCTACTGACCCTAATATTAGTGGAATACATACCTAAACCTAACACCTGACCCTTGCCTTAAAAATACACTTAGCCAATCCCTAACCTTGACACTTGCCCTAAAACCTAATTTTAAGCCTTGCCCTAACCTTAAAACCTAGCTATTACTCTAAAGCTCACCCTATTTATCCAAATTCTACAAACTGGCTTGGCTATGGATCTGAGAGATACCAACGAACGTGCACCGGCCCGTGCAATGCCTTTGATCCCCTAACCAACTGCTCTAGTCGTCGGACTGGGTGGGGGGGGGTCATCGAGAGAGTGTCTAAGGCCTAACCCTAAGATATAAAACAGCAAGCAACGTAGTTAGAGGCATGAATAAGTGATGATTGCACTGTTTTTCCCAGTTTTACGTCCGTCCGCGGATCTGCTTTTTTTGTCCGTCTACCTGCGCATGCGCACTGACCTGTTTTTTTGAGGAAAAACGTCCAAAACGTACGAAATAGTGTGCATAACTTTTCGTACGTTTTCATACGAACTGATAATGAGAATATGTTGACTTGATAGTATTACATTAGCCACCATCTGTATTAGAGGGAAATAAGTGGTAGGGGTGGCCACAGGGGTGGCCAATGATTGGCTAAGGGTGGC
>NW_015158242.1:0-1171 GCF_000732505.1 Cyprinodon variegatus
TACATTTTGATCCATCAGGACTCACACTGAGAGGAAAAAATAAAGCCATATCAGCAAAAGTAGAGGCGGTGCTAACTTTAAATCTTGTCTCTCTGAAGGGACTGGGTTGAAAATCCATTTTCCTCCCCTGCAGATCGACAGTCTGCTCCTCATCTCTAACTGTCAACACTCACCCCAGAATCAAAGTGAGGAAAACTCTGGAAAAAAGCAAAAAGCAGAAACATCATATTTGGACTCGTTGCAGTCAGCGATCATTTCCTTCTCTGCGCTCTGTGCCAGCTTGGATTTCAACAGCCAAAAGCAATCAGGCACGACCTCTTTGAAGATGTCCACCTTTTACGGTTTATAACAAAAATGGAGAATCCGTCATGAAATTAGTTGTTTTTTCTACGTTTTTTTTTTTCCTGGCAAGATGTTGACATAGCGTAATAGGAAAGGGAAGATGGATCTGTGAAGAGCTGGCACATATTTTGGCAGTAGGGGCTTTATGGTGTTGCTGGAAGTTGCCGGAGCGTCTAACAGATGCAGCAGATGCCTCACAGACGACATTAGACTTGATAACGGCTGCATTGTGGGGTTGTTTTTGGTTAGGTTGGGTTGGATCGGCATGTCAAACATGTCTGGGATGTGGGGGTTACCGACGAGCTGATGTTGGAACACATGAGTCGATCCCTGCATGCTTGAACCCGATGGTCCCAACGTCAGAGTTAATCTGCAGTTTATTGAATCTGAAAGGAATGTTAGTGTTGATCTCCAAACATTCCTGATAATCTCCTCTCACAGGCTCTGAATCTCACTACTAATTAATGCTGCTCTATATTTATATCTTTACTTCACTTTTTGCTCCTCACTTGTACTAGAAAAAAAACGTATGTCTGTTCTTTCATGGTGAGTTAGTAAATGTAATAAATGCAAACTTGTAGCTGTGGGACAAAAGATAGTGATGTTACCAAAAGAGAGTTGCATATTTTATTTGATAAGATGTACCTTTTTTTTTTTGTTTAGCAAAATTAGCTATGTTAAAAAAAACTGTGGTATTTATTATTCATATTATTGGATAAAACATGACTCTAGTTTTATGTAAATAATAAAAATAATATCAGACTAACAACATTTTGTCAAATTTATATAAAAAAATGCTTCTACAAATCAAAAACAGAATATGTTTTAT
>NW_015158243.1:0-1171 GCF_000732505.1 Cyprinodon variegatus
CCAGTGGCAATACCTCCACTCCTGCCTTTGTGTACTTCACTTGCTCGTACCGCTGAGGTTACAAGTGTGTAGTTCTCCAGAGCGGCACAAGCATCGTTTCAAAGGCATTAGGAAGGCATCACTAAAAGCTACTCCCCTCAGGTGCATCACTGCTCCCATGAGGAGCAGCAATGTGTCCAGTCTGTATAAAAAATTGTATTGCTGTATTAACCTACCTGCTGTTTACTGCCAGTCGCAAAAAAAGAATAAATGAATAAAAAGATAACAAGAAAAAAGAAGGAAAGAAGGTTTGCAGTCGCAGCAGATTCAGCGTGATGTCTGCTAGGATGTTTGTTGGTCGTGGACAGAGGTGTCAAGTAGCGAACAAATACTTCGTCACTGTACTTAAGTAGACTTTTTAGGTATCTATAATTACTCCATTACTTATTTTTCTTCCTACGTCTGACTTCTACTCATTACATTTTCAGACAGGTATCTGTACTTTCTTTTCCTTACAGTTTTAAAACAAACGTTACTCGTTACTCTTGGCTTCGGTTTAATGTTTATGTGAGGGACCAATCTTAAATAAGGACAAAAGGTGTTCAAAATTTGAAAAAGTGCTTTCATTTAATTGTGTCAAAAATGGTTAACAAAGGCTCAAAGCAATACAAAATAGCTTAAATACAAAATAACATGGAAATATTTATTTCATGTCATGTGCGCCATCCAATGCAGATCATTGGCACCATCCACATCTAGTGAAAACTAGTGTAACTGGACGAGTCATATAACACAAACACTCATTGGTTATCTAAAGGAAATCATCAGAAGCAAGCAGGTGTTCTTCAAACTGCAAACGTGAATTGTCTATGCCATGCTACAATGTTGGATTCAGAAAAAGATGTTGAAATGCCTGAAAGGTCGGACACAGGCGAGAGCGTATCGGGAGATGGAGACCAACAAGACCTCCCTGATCCTTGGCCCTATCTTAAAGAATTTTCGAAATAGTTGAAAAAATTAGCTTTCAATTCATATGGTGGCATCTGGCTTTTTATTTTTTAAGTTTACTTTATACTTTTATACTGCGCTGGTTTGGTGTGCCGGCACACCAAACCAGCGCATTCAGCTCGGCAAAGAACTCATGCTCTTCCTCAACACTGAAGTCCTCAGACATTTTTCTTTCGTTGTTTCT
>NW_015158244.1:0-1171 GCF_000732505.1 Cyprinodon variegatus
GAAAACAAACAAAAAAATTACATCTTTGTCTTCAGTCTTTAAGGAACCGCCCAATCACCTTACATAACGTTTGGCCCTTTCATCAAGAGGGCCGTCCCCCAGTGTGACACAAATCCCATGATCACCAATTAGCAGCACTGCTCCCTTTCTTAGAAAAAGGTAGAGCGGTGCTATCAGGCCAGAGTGAGGTGGAGGTCCCATGAAGGACACAGCTCCCTGGGTGGCTGAGCGATGAGCATGGGAGCGTGAAGGGCTGAGCCAGGTCTTTCCCACAGAATTTACTGTCTTTCAGTCAGATACTGTCGCAGTGCTGAAGCACTAACTCTTAATCAGACAGCTGCTTATATAAGAATCCTCACTTCTTTACACTTTAAAGCCGGCCATTAAGCAACTGAGCTCTGTTGGCATCTGAAATACCACCTTCAATGTAGCAAGGATAACAATATAAAAGCAAATCTGCATTTTGAATCGTTTTATGTCATTTCTTCATTGGAAAATATTTTCAAGGGGATATTTTAATCTAAATTCATCTCGACATATTACCCTTTACCTAAGTAACGAAAAATAATTGGCTTTGCTAAAACACCACTCCTCATATGTCAATATAGTTAATCACCTATATAACTTACCGAGTGTGTAAACACCCTGCATTTCTACAACTTAAAGAAGTCATAAAATGGAATTTTGCTTATATAGTCCTTTGAAATTCTTTGGAGAGATACATTAAACAGAGCTAAACAACACCTAAAATGAAAAGTGGTATCTAGTGTGCCAGTTCTATAACAGCATGCCAGTTTTAAAATGTTTATTCATACATCACTTTTTTTTAAATAGACTTTGAACTGATTTAACAAGTTTTAAATGAGGCACTACTTTATATGGTGGCTTTCTGTCTTTATAACTACTTTTTTTTAACAAACTGCATTTTTTTCAGCAAATCTGAATGTATCAAAATAATTGTTTTATTATGTTTATTATCGTATTAATTATGTTTATTATAATATTAGGAAACACAAAGCTGGTCAATAGATGGTTGTTTGACTATCTACTAAAATCATCTACTAACTACTTACTGGAACGTTAAAGGAATAGTACACCCAAAACATGATTAGCCTTCATTTTCTACTCACCCCCATGCTGAACAACACTCTGGAGTACTTTTTTGATATCT
>NW_015158245.1:0-1171 GCF_000732505.1 Cyprinodon variegatus
TATATATATATATATACATATATATACTTTTTTATATATGGCCTGTACTCATACAGTGCATTGCATGCATTCCACTGATGGTGGATGTATAACACTTAAAAACACCTATGATACCTATAGCAGTTCTGAAGTTTCAAGGCCTCAACAAAATAAAAATATTTTTGAGGAAGTTTTTCCTAGTCAGCATTTTTCGATGTTGAAAGAGAAATTCCAATCTGCAGCAAAGCATGACCTCATTTCAGCTCCTCTTTCTAAGCTGAATGTTAAACAGATTCCGAAGAAGTAAAAGCTGAAAACTAATCTTGAAACTTGTGACAAACTAGAATAATAAAAAAAACAATGCTTAGCAAATTTTGAAAGCAGTCGGCATTCTAACATAACATAATGGCCTGTTGAGGCAGGGTTTTTTTTATAGAACCAGGGACATTTGCATAAATATCTTAAACTGATAAATGAATATTGGGCTGACATGCTTTAGCAGTCCCTTGAAGATCTCTGTTATACATTGATTTTCGACTCTGATGCCTGAGCTTAAACAAACAGAGGTTAAAGTTTCAGCTCTAATTTAAAAAAAATAATAATAATTATTATTATTATTTTTTTTAAATTAGAGATGAAACTTTAACCTCTGTTTGTTTAAGCTCAGGCATCAGAGTCGAAAATCAATGTATAACAGAGATCTTCAAGGGACTGCTAAAGCATGTCAGCCCAATATTCATTTATCAGTTTAAGATATTTATGCAAATGTCCCTGGTTCTATAAAAAAAACCCTGCCTCAACAGGCCATTATGTTATGTTAGAATGCCGACTGCTTTCAAAATTTGCTAAGCATTGTTTTTTTTATTATTCTAGTTTGTCACAAGTTTCAAGATTAGTTTTCAGCTTTTACTTCTTCGGAATCTGTTTAACATTCAGCTTAGAAAGAGGAGCTGAAATGAGGTCATGCTTTGCTGCAGATTGGAATTTCTCTTTCAACATCGAAAAATGCTGACTAGGAAAAACTTCCTCAAAAATATTTTTATTTTGTTGAGGCCTTGAAACTTCAGAACTGCTATAGGTATCATAGGTGTTTTTAAGTGTTATACATCCACCATCAGTGGAATGCATGCAATGCACTGTATGAGTACAGGCCATATATAAAAAAGTATATATATGTATATATATATATATA
>NW_015158246.1:0-1171 GCF_000732505.1 Cyprinodon variegatus
TGTGCTTTAAGCTCCATTTACACTACCCTGTTGAAACTATGCCTAGAACTGTCCGAGCACAAAATAAATGTTGAGTGTAATTGGAACACAACTAAACAAGGCCGTGCCAGATAACTAAATCTAGTACTAGTTCAGCAGTAGGGGTAGGCATGTTCCAGTTGTTTAGTTCTCTCATAACAAAGAGCTCATGAGCAGACCGCGTCATCTGCTATTTACAGTCAGTGGACTCATTTTGCGGGTTTTCTGGAGTTTCTGGCTTTGCAATTCACAGATCTCTTCTCCTGTTTACAACACACAATTCTTCTCATGATATATTAATTAACTAATTTCAGACTATTTTTGATAAACAACAAAGATTGAAACAACCAAATTTACACAAAAGAGACTAACTAGTATCAACTAAACCAAACACCAATTTCCAAACTAACAAAATTTACATAAATATAAGTAATAATAGGGAGTGGTGAGACCTGGGAAGATGCCGAGAGCGAGATTGAAATTTGGGCGGAGGACGCTATCAGGTCACATAGGTTCCTGAATGGGCCCTGCCATTTCTGTTTGCGTAATTCTCGCCTTGAGAGCTGTAGTATCGTGGAACACCAATAGGAGGCAAAGAACTGTGCTAGCGTGAGGTGTAAATGGTCATAATGACCAAGCTGGGTTTCTACAGTACTTATAGGCCTTCATATGCCACAGGCCATGTCAAAGTGCTGCATGCACACTCTAATGTGAGAGCACAGTCATTATTGCCTTCAAGGCCAGTTTCTAACACACTTGAGACCAAGACTCTCATTGAAATTTGGGCAGAGGACTCTATCCAGGCACATAGGTTCCTGATTGTTATGGGCCTTGCCATTTTTGTTTGTTGACTTGAAAGGTGTAGTATCGTGGACTACCGAAAGGAGGCAAAGAACTGTGCAAGCATGAGGTGTAATAGATTGTAAGTAGTGGTGTAAATAATAATTGTTTTGTATCGATGCATCAATCCAAAAGCCGACGATCTGATGCATCGACACGTCCGCAAGATAATCGATTCATGTTTTGTTTTTTTCCTCCGGTCCATTTTTATCCATTTGCTCCTGGGCATAATGCTCCCTCCCGTGTTGCGGTGGCGCTAAACCTATTTTGCCCTCCTACCTCGCTTCCTGGTTATACTCTTACAGCAGTGTGT
>NW_015158247.1:0-1171 GCF_000732505.1 Cyprinodon variegatus
AGCTCTGGTGAATTTCAATGGTGAAGTCCTCTGGAAATCTTCAATAATTGTTGTTGATTGCAGATGTGTCTAGTAGTTCCCATTGATTTAGCTTGTAAAGCGGGGAGAATGGCGCTAGGCTTACCGCACCGTGACAACACTGCTGGAAGATGGAGTGAGGTGTTTACAATGTTTAGGGAAAAATGGCCGCTCCCAGACTCAGTGATCTCGATGAAAATTATTGTTTTTATTTTTTTACTGATACGTTTACTGCTGCAAACGTATTAGTTTTAGGTACAGATAATGATCCATTGATTATTCCTTGCTGACCAGACTTTTCCTTTAAACGATTAACTGCAAACTAACTCTGTAATTATGTAAATCAAAGTTTTTTGTTAACTAGAAAATGCAACTAAAGATATCTAAATGCCAAAGGTAAGTTCCTGTTGGACTCAAACTGAGGGTGAGATTGTTACCTTCTTAGGGTAAATTCTATTGGCTGGTTTTTACACCGAACACGGAGATGCATCTGAACCAACAGAGTGAGCATCAGTCATAGGGGTGGAGGGAGCATCATGATGAGGAAGGATGCAGCGGACATGGAGTAAAGTTTGTCTCTTTAGAGGCTGTAGAACATTTTAGAATGAAGTGGATCTTCCTTTCTAGCAGATAAATACCCCTAAACATGAAGGGTAGAAGAGTTTAGACAAAAGGATATTTCTGTGTTTGAATGGCCTAGTCAAAGTCCGCTTGGAAACTGATGTCCAGATGCTACTACGGTGGCTGAGAAGTGCAAAACACATTTACAATTCAAAAACACATTAACAAATAAAAAACAAAATAACATTTGAAGAAACAAAATTATATTTTATGAAACAAATGTATTTTTGAAAAAAAAGTTACAATTTTTAAAAACAAATTTACATTTTAGCAAACAAATTCACATTTTAGGAAACAAATTCATATTTTAAATAAGTTAGATTTTAGGTGAGAGAAAGTTTCATTTTAGAGAAAAAAAATACATTATAGGGAAACAAATTTACATCTAAAAAAAAATTGACAGTTCGGAAACACTTGTACAAGTGCAAAGACAAAGCTGCAAGCGGCAAAACACAGTTACATAGCCAAAAACAAATTAACAAAAGAAGGCTACACAGAAAGGGAATGTCCCAGTGGCCGGATGTGACGTCAC
>NW_015158248.1:0-1171 GCF_000732505.1 Cyprinodon variegatus
TGTCAACAAGGATTCCTCTAATCAGCCGCTTGGAGACTCAGTTTGTTTGATTGTGACCAATAAATGTAATCTATAAATAAATGTAGTATGGAGAGAATAAAAGTGGCCCCTTGGTTGTTGATGGGTGGGGCCCTATTAGATTGGGCTAATCCAGGCTTCTACCCTGCTTGTGTAGAGATGAAAGTGTATTGTAAATAAACAGTGAATCAGCTTACCACTCCCCATGATTCCTGCCAGAGTGTTTGGGCTGATTTATCTGTGGAAGAGGTTACAAACACATTAAAAGGATTATAAAGAAAGAAAAGCCAAACTTAAAAGCCTCTTTGTTTTTTACTAACTGATTTCTTTTTCAACCACAGACTAATAACCAAATGTTATTGCACATAATGACCTGCATCCAGCATAGTAATCCAATCTCCTCACCTCTCTACTATTTCTCCCAAACCGCAGCTTAACTCCTAAAGCTTTAATTAACCAACTCGGTGTTCTGACAATATTTACAAACAACGAGGAATTAAAGGGCGGTTTCGCTCCGTCTAAAGGAAGCCATGATTCGACTATAGCGACTGAAACGTTCAAACTGGAAGCTGGCTAATGAACGAGATCCTAGAATTACTACTTCAGCCTAAAATTAGACAAGCCGCTAAAAAATTAAATAAATTCCTCCAAACAAAGAAAGCGGCGCCACCCCGGTACAACTACCCAGCGCAGATTGCTCACCGATTGACAGCTTTAGGTTAGTGTCGGTGATCTGATCCCATGCAGCAGAGGATGGGATTTAATGAGGGACGCTTGGTTCAGGAGGCCGGGGTCCTCCTAGTGAGGCCGATCAGCAGACCTCCACCGACTAACAGCTTATTCTGTCCGCAGGCTAACAGACAGAAGCAGCAGGTATGAAACCCGATCTTCTAGCTTACCTATTTTTGATGCCAAATTGTGCATAAGCGATGTTCTCGATCCTCCGTTAACCAGTTGCTATGCGCCCAGTGCGCATGCGCGAAGGTCTGTTTGCGACCGCTGCCCCTGAACAGCCCCCTCCTCCTCCCACTTGATTAAAGACACAGCCACCAAAAACACAGCTTTATCTATCTATCTATCTATCTATCTATCTATCTATCTATCTATCTATCTATCTATCTATCTATCTATCTATCTATCTATCTATCTATCT
>NW_015158249.1:0-1171 GCF_000732505.1 Cyprinodon variegatus
AAAATAGTAACTGCAAATAATTTTAATGAGAACAATCATGATGTTGGACTGATCAGAATGTTTTGGACAATTTCCAATGTCCAAGATTTGACCTGACAACACTGAGCTGTCCATGGGATTTTTATGAGAGGCTGGGATTGGGATTGTCATATGCTAATTCTTCTACGGTTAGCAGTAGGTATTCATCTTAGAGACCCAGGTGACATTAATATCTGTCAAACATTTAACTTAAAAAAGACACAGTGATTAAGGAATATAGGCTTTAAATTGGCTTTAGAATAATACGTTAGCAATTAGCTCTGTTAGCATAGCAAGCACTGATAAAGCAGTAGTAGTCCTACAGGATGTAGATTTGAACCTTAACTCTTTAGCTTACTTATCTAGAAAGAGTTTAAAGAGATCAAACAAATCATCTCAGCTGTACTTTATTTAGCCTTCATGTTATCTGTTGAAAGTCTCACTCTCTATTGCCTGCATAAATCAACAGTAGACATGTTTGACACAATATAAAAAAATATATATATACATATATATATATATATATGTCTGTGCTTCTTCTGACCTCATCTTTAGATCCTGACTGAGGTTGGAAGCTGTGAATATCAAGTCTTCTACACTTTCTAACAAATTATGGTTTTGTTAGCCTAGCCTGGTAGCATTAGCTGTTTTTTTTTTTTTGTTTTTTTTTTGCAGGTCACTGATTGCAGAAAGGTCCGATTATTTAGTGTTTTGTTAAATGTCTTTTTAGGGCTGAAAAATGTTGATTGGATTAATCAGGATTAATCATTTTTTAAATAATTGTTAAATACTTTGTTAATCAAATTCAATCTTTACCTAGAGTAATGGTATGCTGACTCTAAATCATGCCATTTGCTGAAAGAATAAACTACTTATATAAGTAGGTTATTAAGACAAGATTCTATTAAACATTTTAGATTGATTAATTGAAAAAATAATCAATAGATTAACTGATTACTAAAATAATTGATAGCTGCAGCCATTTTATGTATATCTGCATCTCTACATAATATAAAAAGGAATAGTTGGCTCTGAGCCTTCACATGTTTAGCAGCTTTTGATTCCTTTTAGTGGATGTATAAATAACAACTCAAAGGATATGTTTTCAGTGCAAGTTCAAGCAACAACTTAATAAAGTAAAAAAAAAAAAAAA
>NW_015158250.1:0-1170 GCF_000732505.1 Cyprinodon variegatus
AAATAACTGAGTAGAAAATTAAACCCAATGTTTCTTTTAGAGAAATGCTGTACACTGAAGAAATGCAAACGTGTGATGAATTCATCAGTTTTCAAGCTGAGTGAAAATAAAATGTCCAGCAGAATGATGTAAAAAAATTTAATCATCAAAGGAAAAGCTGATGTGAACATACTGACTTATCTGGGTTGATCTATATTCAGAATTACAAGCACATTAAAGTATTCATCTGGTTTTGACTAACAAGCTCCTACAAGCCGCTACCTGCTGAGCTCTGATCCCTGAAACAGCAACGTGAATGTTACCTACATGACCAGGACACAAAACATTAAAAAACCCTAAACTTTAATGTTCAAAAATTTTAAGAGAAAAAAAGAACAAATAAATGCAGTTGTGGTAAAAAAAAAAAAACCCAAAAAACTCTCATGCCATGGGGTAAAAAATTTAAGCTGAAAACCAATCAACTTTCCTTCATCGAATCACAAACACTGCTTCATTCAGTTAATTTTTTATTTTTGCCTGCTCAACTGTAAACTAAACAGACACATTTATAAATACATTTTAATAGGCATTTCGAATAGTTTAATTTCTTAGGAAATTTGATCTATAAATAATTGTAAATCTGGGGTCTAAAAAGAGTTAAAACAAGTTTGTTCCAATCAGAAATAAAAGCAAGTCGATTTTATATTAATATAACAATAGTTTATATAATATTTTTATAGATTATTTGTGTGTAATCAGCAAGAACTGCAAATGCAGGATCATTCTTGCTTTATTCAGCCAGGTTTAACAAAAGGCGTTTGTAGTTATAGCTAAAATAATTTCAAATTAAAAGGAAACAAAAAGGTCAATAAACATTACCTTAAGGTTGCATTTTAATAAAATATATTTTTGTGTCCTTTTTAAAGTCTTTATCACCAGGAGGAATTCCACATATCTTTTGTTTATACGTGTGTATCCTTATGACCTACCTGAGCTGATCTAGGCCATTTTTGAGCTGTGGTTGAGGGTCACAATCATTCCAATGGCTGGAAATAGCCTCTGGGCCACCAAAGAACACCCATGCACTAAGCCTTTACATTTGTTTAAAGGAATAGTACACCCAAAACATGATTAGCCTTCATTTTCTACTCACCCCCATGCTGAACAACACTCTGGAGTACTTTTTTGATA
>NW_015158251.1:0-1170 GCF_000732505.1 Cyprinodon variegatus
TATTTAAGCATAATTACATTCTTACCAGTAAAAATGTAATTTTTTGTACTTTGGACACAAATTTGTACAAGTAGGTCCTATCTAAAATTTCCTATCTAAAATGAATGCTTCAGATATCTAAATGTGATTCTTACTAGTACAAATAACGATACTTTCCCCATTCATGTGTATTGGGCTATTACTTTCAGATACCCGAATTGACAATTCATTATTCAAATAAACATTCTGGATATTTAAAAATTAATTTCAGATCTATGTAATCCGATTACAGATATCGGAAGCTCACCTGGAAGCTGCTGCTGCCGCAGTGCATGCTGGGACAGCTGTCAGTTTTGAGAATGGATGCATGCTCTTCTGATGCATGATGGGAAAAGAGGGAGGGTCGAGAACAAAATCTTCTTCTTCTTGTGCATTGAAAACAGTGGTGCATTTTTTTTAATTATTTTATTTATTTTTTTTTTATTCTACTTGCTCTGATTCTGTTCTATCTTCCTGTATTTTAATCATGTAAAGCACTTTGCATTGTCTTTGTACTGAATTGTGCTATACAAATACTGTAAATTTGCCTTGCCTTGCCTTGCAAAAAAAAAATTCAGAAAAGTTCTTGTCTGCACGTTATCCCTCAGGATGTCCAACCAAAAAACAAGCAGCTATTTAGTTTTAATTTTTTTTATGCGGTTTTAATGCAAAATTGAGAATCTTTATTTTGCAGTGAAATAAACACCGATGTGGTGGATAGGCAAAGTTTGATCACATGGTGTCAGCAGTGATTTGTAAGATCACCTGTTTTGCTCACCTCATGAGTTTCAGTGAGTGGTGATGGGGATGTCTACTTTTTGCTGACCACTTAAAGCTTTAGATTTTTTTTTGTTCTCCTTTACCCTTGGTCACGGCTCCAACCTGTGGATTCGTTTTTTTTTTTTTTTCTTGTATGCTGCATTGCATGTTTTGAAGATCAATAAAACAAAAGGATCTGTTGGACTGATCATGTTGGACTGAACTTTTGAACGTGTCAACAAGGATTCCCCTAATCAGCCGCTCGGCGACTCAGTTTGTTCTGACTGTTGCCAATAACGGATGAGAAGAAATCCTAATGTAATTTATTTTTCTTCCACACTTCTTATTCACCTCAGACTTCTGCTACAACTCTGAGCTGTGTCACATCCAGAA
>NW_015158252.1:0-1170 GCF_000732505.1 Cyprinodon variegatus
TCTTATTTTTTTAAATGAGGAACTTTAATATATCCACACTGAGTGATAGAAAAGTAGACCTGAGCCTGGAAGTCTGTGCTCATAAATCACAATCATAAAACAGCCAAATAACTTATAACTCTACTTACAAACACTAACTATCTGAATTCCGTAAAAGTTCAAAAAAAAAAAAAAGACGTTTCGCCACCTCTCCAGGAAGCTTTCTCAATTCAATTGTCTGGATCCGCAGTGAGTTTGAGTCTTATATAGACTGCATGTTTCAAAGCAATACAAGGCTTTGTCTATATAAGACTCAAACTCACTGCGGATCCAGACATTTGAATTGAGAAAGCTTCCTGGAGAGGTGGCGAAACGTCTTCAAATCTTGGAAACCAATTCCAGTGGATTATTTTTTTTTTTTTACGTTCACGGAATGACTATGACCTGGATGACTGACTGAGAATCTTTATCAGCATAACTATCTGAAGATATAAACTAAACGTCACCAATCAGTTCTAAAAACATCTTTAGATAAACGCTTGTTGATCCCTGGAGAACCACCAAACCAGATAAGTGCCTTACAAGGAATTTTCAATCATTCTGTTTCATTTTTTCTGAGCCTATTTACTGATGCCAGCTGCAGCCAATGGGTTGTCTTACTTTTTGTGGATTAGCTTGGTTTATGTTACATTCCTGGTCCTCGTCTTTATTAAAGCAAAACACATTAAAGCCCTTTTTTTAAACCTGGACACAGACAAAAAATTTATCACAGTAATCAGCCCAATTCACATCAAATGAATTAAGACGCTCATCATAACACAGGGCAGCTGCTACCGGCTGTGACAAAGAACTTCCTCATCTGTTTTAAAGTGGTACGCTCTGCTCCTCATCTATACCGTAACAGCCGCCAATCAGCCAGCTAACAGCTATTTCTGAGCACAGCATGCTCACGTGCTCTTTCTACCATAATAACAGTCTACACGCAACATTTCCCCCTTGTTCATAAAACGGTCGAATCGGGGACATTTCCGGGAACAGTTTTAGCCGGGGAAAGGTGGTCCAAAACAGGGGTCCTTTCTCAATTCACAAGAACGCGAGTAGGGAGTCGTGTCCTGGTCAAGTATGTTTTTGAGGAAGAACACAGCAAAGTATGGACTTAGGGAGAAAGGGAGCAAAAAAGGAACAGACGTG
>NW_015158253.1:0-1170 GCF_000732505.1 Cyprinodon variegatus
TTTCCCTCACATCCCTTTCTTCTTTGCTCATACCAGATCTATCTGTAGTTTAAGCACCCTAGTTGCTCAGGTTCCAGGCAACAGAATTGACAAAGAGTCTGGCTAGGTGTTGAAGGGTCTTTAAAAAACTGAGGAAAAGTCCGGTTGTCTTCCAACTGAAGCCTGTTTTGTGGCTGCCATGACCCAGATGACCCAGATCATAGAGACCTGTCACACCTTACCAATCATGCCAGTGTATGCCTGACGACCCAGAATCTTCTAAAACGCTGGCATATGCTGAACTTGCAATCTATTTTTCCAATTTGGGGCGTACACATAGTGTATTCATAACAAGTCCAGAACTTATGTCCGACAAAAGCCTTACTTATGCATATCGCACGGCAGCCCATGAAATGTCACTAGCCAGTGTCCTGAGGGGGAAGCAGTGCATCCGAAGGGATCCGGTCTGCAATAAAAAAATTTCTTTGATCGCGTTATAAATCTAGCTGCTCTTAACCACCCACCAAAAACAAAAGATTAAATTCATAAATAAAAAAATAAATAAAAAGAAAGAAAGAAAGAAGGTTTGCAGTCTTAGCAGATGAGCGTCATGTCTGCTAAGAAGTTTGTTGGTCGTGGTCATGAGCGTGGACGCAGGTAGGATCCATCACACTCACCTTCTGGCTCACCCTATGATGGGGATGAAGTCTGGAGGAGAACTGTTTTCTGTTTTCTCCTGTGAACTCCCTTTTAGACCAAAACCCTGCCAATACACTATTATACAGTAGTTGTAAAGTAGAAACACATTCAGCGGTCTTCTGGAACACACCAGATATGTTGACATACGTTGGAGAGAAGTTCTGATAAGTTACGCAGAAGTTATGCACAACTTACTCATAGGTTTTGGATAAGCAAGGCGCCACAACTTATGAGTAACTAACACATAACGTATGTCAAAGATCAGATACCTTACCTATAACTTATGCCCCACGTATGAGCTTACTCTGGCATACGTCGATTTTGAGCATGCTCAAAATTTCCCGACATACATGCTTATATAAATGATACCCATAACTTATCCAACGTATGCCAGCGTGTTTGCCAGATTTTTTACGACACCAGGCATACACTGTCTAAATTGTCAAGATGTGACAAAAAGAAGAAGTCAAAAAGAAGCTTGACTACTCAGGC
>NW_015158254.1:0-1170 GCF_000732505.1 Cyprinodon variegatus
GGATGGATGGATGGATGGATGGATGGATGGATGGATGGATGGATGGATGGATGGATGGATGGATGGATGGATGGATGGATGGATGGATTTTAGATCAGTTTTGCAGGCACGGGGTAGTTATGTCACTACAGGACTCTTAAAAGAAAAAGAAGAAAAAAGCACTTTTCTTACCAACTTGATCTTTGAAAATCTTTGAAATAACCACCGGCACGTTGTGCTCTGCACCGCCCTGCAAATGCAAAGCAAGAAGGAAGAGGATCATTTTTTTTTTTGTTGTGTTTTGCTGAAAAAAGTTCCACCAAAGCCTTCTCCTTTTCAACACATGAGGAAATCTTATCTGCTTACTTTGATGCTTAAGCCCAGGCCGCCGGTCGCCTGTCTTCGCAGTACAACAGTTCTGTGCTTTAGAAAGGGGGAGTTTTTTATTGGCAAAATGGATTTTAGTAAACAGATTGTAGGGCCATGCAGTATGAGTGTTAATGCGGCTCCGGAGCGCTCGGCTGCACTTACGTTTACTTGGGATTGGCTTCCGTTTGTGCAGACCACATCCAGCTTCTGAATGGTTAACGTGTCTTTGGTGAGTTTCAGGCAGACGTCGTAGGTGTTGTTGCTCTCCTGGTTGTAGAGCAAAGCAATTCCAGATTTGGTCTGTTGGGATGGAGAAGAGCGTTGACGTTCTGCCGAGCAGAGCAATTAAGCACACAATGAACATTTTAATCATCCTTTCTCAGATTGTCATTTGTTCCAAGTGCTTATATCTTCTGGGGTTTTGGGAGAGACCTGAAATAGCCTGTCTGTTTGAGGGATGGCAAAAACTTTCAGTTGTGAAGAGGGGAGTTAGACCATCCCATATGGAGTGAATTTGGTTCCATTATTGTTGCAAAGAACATGTTCTGTAAATGGAAATGTGAAAAAAATGTAACATAAAAATTATACTTCTTACGCTACGTTCACACCGCATGCGATTTCAGCAACAAAAAAGCGTCTGCTGCTTCATCTTTGATGCTTGTCCACATTAAGGTCAGACGTCCAGTAAAGTTTATCCAGATTCAATTCAATTCAGTTTATTTCTATAATAGCGCCAATTCACAACACGTCATCTCCAGGCACTTTCCAGTTCACCAGATCATCCAGTCAGATTGATTCAAAGTTTTCTATCTAAGGAAAACC
>NW_015158255.1:0-1170 GCF_000732505.1 Cyprinodon variegatus
TACATGGTGCACCCCAGTTTTTTAGCATCAACAATACCACAGGGCTTCTACAGCTTCCTGTGGCCATCTTCTTCCAGTTCTCTTCAATACAGATTAAATTTTCCAAGTTCTTTTTGTTTTTTTTCTTTGGTTGAGAGTAAGGTACCATTAAATCATCAGTTATTGCAACCAAAGCATTTAGCTTTTGTGTTCTTGGCTTTTCCACACATACACTGGTAACATGGCACACAGTGTCAGCATCTTACTCAGGTTTAAACTGGGTATAATTTTTACCCATCCCTACGCTTCTTAGTTAGCTCTGAGAAACTGATGTGTTCCTGCCAGATCACTCCTCCTACTTTACACAGTAGTTTGCTTAGGAGCTAACAGTAAAGTGAATATTTTTTAATAATGAAAATTTTGAAAATTAATCATGATTGTCTTCAATATAACAGTTAATAAAAAATAGAAAATGCATTGAAGTCGAATAAAACCCAGTCTGATATCTGTCTAGACTAGCATATTTATTTCACATTAGTAAAATTAAAATGAAAAAGGTAACAAGGCTTCTCTTTCTTGACTAAAATAATGATTGCACATTAATTCTATGTTAATGGGTCACAACATGAATGTTATTAATTGTGGATTTTTAACCGTGTTCGCTTTAAATATTTATTGACAGTCCGTACAAGAACCACTGTATGTGGGATGACAGAGGAGCCAGACAGGAGTAATCAGACTGCCCATTTGAGATCAGCCAGAAGCATAAAGCTGCTGAATCTGTGAAGTGCAAATATCTAAAATCCAACCTAAAACTAACTCTGGGATTCTCTGAGGCAGCTCTATCTAGTATGGCTCTGTGACATTGCCTACACAGAAGCTTCCTCCATATTTCATTTGTGTTTGATGAAGGAGTAGTCACTGGTTGACACCATAGTGTCAGGCTGTGCATTGTCTGCTTAGTTGTTGTATTTGAATCCATCCATCCATTTTCTGTCATGCTTATCCCAAGCAGGACAGGTCGCCAGTCCATCGCAGGGCAACACAGAGACAAGCAGGACAAACAGCCATTCACCCACACACTCACACCTAAGGAGAATTTAGAGAAGCCAAAGAACCTAACAATCATGTTAGGGGACCATGTAGATATTGAATTGAAGGGGCCCCAAAGATGGACCGTCAGGGCATACC
>NW_015158256.1:0-1170 GCF_000732505.1 Cyprinodon variegatus
TGCTCTCTCTGCTCCTTGTTCTTTTGTTTTATTTGTGAGGTTCAAAGGGGATCAGATTTTTACTATATGTTTTTTTCTCCTACTGAAATATCATAGGTAAAGTATTCTTTTTTTTTTATGTTTCATTGATCATTTTTGCACGAGTCTGTCCCACTTGCTGTATACGCAATGTGCAACTCCAAAACTGACTTTTTCCCCATGCGATGAAGAGATTTTATTTTGTATTTTTCCCAAAAGGCGGATGTGTTTTACTTTATAACCACGTCCCTCTTCCTGTCAGACCCATGAAATTGCTGCGTAGTCTGACTAAAATAGGCCAGGTGTCTGTCTCAGTCGGACATATGCAAGCCCCCTTGCGTAAAATCGTGTTGGTTGTGATCATCCTCATCGACTTTCAATAAATAAATAATAATAATTTAACTTTATTGATCTCACACTGGAGAATTTCACCTCTACATTTAACCCATCTCCTTCGGGAGCAGTGGGCTGCCACTGTGCACCGCCCAGGGAGCAGTGTAGGGTAGAGTCCTGCAACGGGTCGGGTACCCGCAGGTCCCCGACGGGTCACCCGCTAAAATGCTCTTTTACGGTTGAAAAATACATAAATAAAAATAAACGGGTCGGGGGTCGGGCGGATATTTTTTTAGTGCGGGCGGGTAGTTGGTGATTTCTTTTTTTATGCGTGTGTGTTGTTATGGACATCAGAAATGTTATATTAATCAGGAACTGGGGTCACCCTTGTTGTAGCTTAAAGCCCTGCCGGCAGTGTGAGCTTCCCTCCAAAAAGGCCACAGTCAGTGCATACACGTCTGCTGCAGTGTTAATGGCGCTGTTCTGCAGCGCAGCGTACTATAGCCTATTACTTGATGTGTTAACGGGTCGGGTTGCGGGTTAAATATCAACGGGTCGGGTCGGGTTCGGATTTGAATTGAAGATATCCGCGGGTTACAGGTCGGGTTCGGTAGTCATCCTAACGGGTTCGGGCGGGTGCGGGTTGGTAAAACTCGACCCGTGCAGGACTCTAGTGTAGGGTAAGGGTCTTGCTTAGGGACCACAAGTGGCAGTCTGTGGGTGTTGAACTCAGAACCTAAGGGACACAAGAGCAATGTTCTAACCACTAGGCCACCCTTCTCCTTCAATGTGCGTTAAATGCAATGAGCTCGTCTGACA
>NW_015158257.1:0-1170 GCF_000732505.1 Cyprinodon variegatus
AAAATGTCACTCTTTTATGTTTGGAATCAACAGATGTTGTGAAGCGTACAAATATTCATATAGCAACACAAGGATTTTTATTTTTTGAGTTTCCAAAATGTTCTTATTACTCCAGAGCAGAGTCCTGCACGGGACTGATGTTTCAAAACTATATCTATCCCAACCCATAGAGTTCAGAACCCCGACCCGTTACCTGCAATTACCGGTACCTCCATTCAGTCTGGGACTGAACTAACCTATAAATAATAAGTGCGACCAGACCCATGATCATAAAGTGTACACGCAGGAACCACTTCAGATGTGATCAACTATTAAATGGCCGTTATTAGTGGTTATCAGTCCCATAAAGCTCCAGGCTGCGCCTCCTCTACCTTCTAGTAAGTTCCTTATGGTTGATAATATGCAGTTTATTGTCTATTAACAGCCGCTTCATCCAACAAAACCTCAAGTTTCACTTTCTTTTTGCCTACTTTATATTTTTTTATCTACTTTATTTACAGCTTTTCTTCTTAAAAAAGAAACAACTGAGTTTTAAAGCTTTACTTTGAGTGAATTCCACATTTTTCAGTCACATGGATTTAATGTGGTGTTTAAAAACAGCTCAGTTGACAGGATATGAGATTTTTTTGGGAGTGGTTGTTCGATATGAGCGACATGTCAATCAACTTTTTACAATAGATGATGAACTACTAAAATTATGTTCACTTTACACATGAATAAAACATAATTAATCAATTGTTAATTCTGCAGGTAAAAGAGGAATTAACTTAGGGTTAGGATTAATTTGGTGATAACAACATGCTAAGCCTAATAACGGTCATTTAATGGGATGATAACATCTGAAGCGGCTCTACGCAGCCATTTATAATGATAGAGACAGTAAAGAACATTGCTTCACGCTCACATCCAATGTGATCTGCGCTCATAAGGTTTGCCTCGTTGCTTTAAAAAAAATACTGATATCTGGATATTCTTGAATCAATTAATTTCTTTAAGATGTAGACGCTTCGATATTGGGGTATGAATCAAAAATATCTGCGACAAGCTCACTGAGACACACTGCTGCAGGAGGATAACCAGCCTTTTACTCTATAAAACCTGGAGCCCCACGCTACTCCAGACCAGAGGTGTCAAGTAACGAAGTACAAATACTTCGTACTTAAGTACACT
>NW_015158258.1:0-1170 GCF_000732505.1 Cyprinodon variegatus
GGGCAGCCAATCAGAATTCAGTTCAGTATTACTGCGTAGAGTTTGACAATAAAAGAGGAATGTAATGATTGCATGTGTGCATGTGGGATTTAATTTTCTCTGGACTGACCTGATTGTCCATCCATCCAATCATCCATCCATCCATTTGTCCCTCCAAAAATCCATCCATCCATTCATCCCTCCAAACATTCATCCAGCCATCCATCTAATCATCCGTCCAACCATCCATCCATCAAACATTCATCCAACCATCCATCTAATCATCCGTCCAACCATCCATCCATCAAACAATTCATCCAACCATCCAATCATCCATCCATCAATCATCCAACCATCCATCCAATCATCCATCCATCCAACAATCCATCTAATTCCCACTGATCCATCCATCCATCCAATTCCCATTGATCCATCCATCCAATCATCCATTCAATCATCCATCCAACCATCCATCCATCCATCCATCCAATCATCCATCCACCAATCCATCCAACCATCCATCCTTTCAATTCCCATTGATCTATCCATCCAACCATCCATCCATCCCATCATCCATCCATCCAACAATCCATCCATCCAATTCCCATTGATCCATCCATCCAATCATCCAACAATCCATCCATCCATCCAATCATCCATTCAACCATCCATCAATCCAACCATCCGTCCATCAAATTCATTCCCATTGATCCATCCATCCAATCATCCATCCAATCATCCATCCATCCAATCATCCATCCAACCATCCATCCTACTTTCCATCCATCCAATCATCCATCCCATCATCCATCCATCCAACAATCCATCCAACTATCCATCCAACCATCCATCGCATTCCCATCGATCCATCCATCCAATCATCCATCCAACCATCCATCCAATCACCCATCCAACCATCCATCCAACCATCCATCCAACCATCCATCCAATCACCCATCCAACCATCCATCCAACCATCCATCCAATCACCCATCCAATCATCCATCCAACCATCCATCCAACCATCCATCCAACCATCCATCCAATCACCCATCCAATCATCCATCCAACCATCCCATCATCCATCAATCCAACTATCCATCCAACCATCCATCCAATTCCCATCGATCCAACCATCCAATCACCCATCCAATCACCCATCCAACCATCCATTCATCCATCCATTGACAT
>NW_015158259.1:0-1170 GCF_000732505.1 Cyprinodon variegatus
ATAGAAACACAACTCATCTAACCCAGAATTAAAGCATACAACCATATTCTTATTTATAGCATGCTTGTTTAATGTTAAACTGCTTAATTTACCAAGGCATAGATGCTGTTTACAAAACATGCCAGAATGAAAAGGGCAAAGATATAAGCAGTTACAAGGTTCAAATGCTTTTGGAGCAAATACATGTCGGCTGGAATCAGATGTAGGACACTTGATTAAAAACTGAAAGTTAAGACAAACTCTGAAAAACTAACATCAAATTTATTTGACCCCTTTTGTTTTTAGCTGCATACTTTCCCGCAATGATTTTGGGAAATCGTGCTTAGGAAAATGGTTGGTCATAGCTTGACTGGCCAGGTAGCTAAGCTTAATTGGTTTGTGTTTGTTCAATTTATGCCAGGAAAAACACAAGCTGTCCACCATATGAGTGTGCTCCCCTAAACAAAAGTTAGCTTTCATGCAGACATCTGGCTCATGTGAGAAAAGGTCAAGAGAGCTCACTGCTTACTTTTCTTTTTTTTTTCACCGTCAATTTACGTGTTTTGCTAAATGAGAGGAATGCTGTTGGAAGCTGAGGCACATAAACACATCTTTAGACTTTATGCACTTTGTCAGGAAACAGGAGGTCATGGTTAAATGGCTTCACAGCTATTTTCCAGATATGAGAACAAGATTTTGGTATTGAGCAATCTTGCAGAGTGACAAACACTTTATTAGCGCCTGGAATGCATTAATTTTCATCTTTTGCTACAAAGAGTATCTAAGCATGTGTGATAAACTTTTTCAGAAGTCACAGTGTCCAGAAAGTTTATGAAACATCACCAGGACCTTTAGAAGAGCACAACTATCCTACCCAGTTTCTCCGCTTAAAAATAGGGAATCTGTAACAGAAATAGATATTATCAAAACAATTTATGAAAATGACTATAAAATGATGATTGTGATTATTATAATAATAGTTATAATAATAACAGTGCTAATAATAATAATAGTGCTAATTAATAGTAGGGATAATAATAGTAATGTCCAAACCTCCACAAGGAACAGACCAGGAAACACATTAAAATAAGTTGTTTTACCTTAAAGGAATAGTACACCCAAAACATGATTAGCCTTCATTTTCTACTCACCCCCATGCTGAACAACACTCTGGAGTACTTTTTTGATATC
>NW_015158260.1:0-1170 GCF_000732505.1 Cyprinodon variegatus
TTTTCAGAGTAGTCCTGCTTCTCTGAAAGTGACTAACTGTATTCAATTCAATTCAGTTTATGTATATAGCACCAATTCCCAACACGTCATCTCAAGGCACTATACAGTCCACAAGATCATACAGTCAAATTGATTCAAAGTTTTCTGTCTAAAGAAAGCCAGTTGATTGCATCGACTCATTGACTCGGATGCAATCTCTCACACTAAGCATGCTTGTAGCGACAGTGGAGAGGAAAAACTCCCTTTTAACAGGAAGAAACCTCCAGCAGAACCAGGCTCATATGTGCTTTCTTTCATCCTCCGAGATGGGAGCTGGCTCGGAGCTCGTCTGCGTGGTTAAGTGTTTCCTGGACGCTCGTTGAAGCTCATTGACAGTTACCCTTTGTATCTCTTCCTCTTTTTGTCTCCTTAAACCCCAGCCAGCAGATGAATGCTCACACTCAACCTGGTTCTGCTGGAGGTTTCTTTCTGTTTAAAGTACTTTTTCCTCTCCACTGTTGCTGCATGCATGCTTAGTGTTAAAGATTGCTGCGTACTCATTCAGAAGGAGCATGCCCTGAGAGACAATGACCCGAAGAAATCAGCTGGATTTCATGATAGAAACTCTTGACCAATCGGCATTTTTGTATTTGTAAAGTGTCTTGAGATTACATGTTTTTGTATTGGTGCTATACAGATGAATTTTATTGAATTGAATTATGCAAAGGTACTGCATATAAGTCTAAGTTTAACAATAACATCTTTTAACAATAACATCTACGTATGACAAACCAGAGAACTGACTTTTTTTTTTTACATCTTGAAATTCCAATATAAATTTTGCGATAAAATGTGGAGTAAAAAGAGAAATGAAATATTTATGTTACATCTGATATTTGAACTAGACAATCTAATTTAGATTAGAACATGAAATGTGTAAAAACAGTATAATATAAAAAAAAAATTCTGCTCTCTCTTCCAAAACACATCAAGGGAAATGTCTTGCTATCAGTACACCCGGTTTATGCAGCAGGACGGTGATATAAGAAACACAAAAAGTCCATCTAGATGCCCTAACCAAAGTCTGGTGCTGTGGATTGATCTTAAAGGAATAGTACACCCAAAACATGATTAGCCTTCATTTTCTACTCACCCCCATGCTGAACAACACTCTGGAGTACTTTTTTGATA
>NW_015158261.1:0-1169 GCF_000732505.1 Cyprinodon variegatus
GCTTTTTATATTAACCTTGGACTGATGTCCAACCAACCTCCTGTTTGTTTGCAGTTGTATGGAGAGAAGGTTTTCCTTGCTGGCTATACAGATCATGACTTTTTAAAATCGATGTTGAAGCTGAGTGACAGTTCCTGGACAAACGTTACAGCGTCGCCAGCAGGAAACAATGAGATTGTCATGGATCAGAGGAGCAGGATGTAAGTTCACTGTACAATCTTATCTATGCAAACGGAAAGCAAAACATACAGTTAGAAAACAGGTCAGGGTCTGATATAAAATAAATACAAAGATAAGATAAAAGAAAGAAAAAAAGTAAGTCAAAATGTAAAAAGGCTGTCTCAATAAGTACTCCAATATGCTTTAGAACGCATAGAGAGTGGAAGTGAAATCCAGAGTCTTGAGCCACTGTAAAGCTTTATCTCTACGGGTCTTAAAATAAGCATGGGGAACCAACAAAAAGATCTGATTAGATGATCTATGAGGCTGAAAGCTGGGGAGAAGACAGGGGGTGCGATTTATTCTTTGATTTTTCAGGACCCGGTCATGTTCATCTTTAGGAAGTATGTTTCACATAAACTCAAAAGCTTTTTAAAAAAACATTCTAGTCTGTAGTAAAAGACTATCAAGGCTTCTTTACACATGTTATGAACCCACCTTTTTATTTTCCAATATTTTTCTAGGAATGGAACATGCATTAAATATTCCTCAACTGCGAAGATAGAAGGAAACACCTTGATAACCTCAAGTAAGCGAGAAAACTCTAATTGCTCTTCTAAACGCTACATTTATTTTAGTTTGTTTTTTGTTGTAAAAGATTATTTCCAAGCATTTAATCATTTGCTTTTTTAAAATCATGCAGGTATATATTAAAGCAGTGATTTAAATTTTTGTGATGGGTCATTTATCGTTTGTAAGGTAATTCTTATCCATAGATCTCTTATATCTTATTGATGTTTTCCTTTTTTTGCTGTTCATTCCCAGAACTTAATATGACATCTCAGTTTCAAGTGCTGCCAAGCTGTGATGGCTGTATGGTCCTAAACATAAACGCAACTTCTACAAACTTAAAAAGGGCCCTTGAAGTCATGAAAATGAGCTACACGGACATGCCTGACGAACTTAGTGCTCACGCTTTGTACATTTTAGGTTTGAAGAAATCACTCTCA
>NW_015158262.1:0-1169 GCF_000732505.1 Cyprinodon variegatus
TTATTTTAATTGATAATCCGATAAACAAAGGTTCCTTAAAGATTTTTTTTAAACAAATTAGACCAGGTGAAACTAAAACGTTTCCACTTAAGAAGTTCTGGATAGAGCCTATTGACAGACGGAAAACTTTTTTTTTTAATCTCCAATGCAATATATTTATATTTTTACAATCTTCATATAATTTCTGCTCTAAGTGTGTTGCTCCATCAGCTAAAGGCATGTTTTACAGTCTCTATACTCCAGTTAACGATGGCGATTCACATACAGTTAGTCACAGTTAGAAAAACAGGACTACACTGAAAAACAGGCCAAGTTCTGTTAAGTGTTCTGTTGAAACTAGTGTGTTCATCTTTGGCAAGAAAATGCATGCATTATTACGTCATTTCCATTAAATCAGTGTAAAAAGGTCTTCAAACAATATTATCGTTTATCGCAATAATTTTTGAGACAATTAATCTTTCTGCAAAATTTGTTATCGTGACAAGCCTAACCGTATATATAGTTTTATTTTCTCTTCCTGATATCTTTAAAGTTAATTTCAACTATAATTAATAACAGTTTTTGTAATAAATTAACATTTATGGTTGATATTGCTATCTAAGGCCACAATCACTCTTCAGTTGATGCTCAATTCCAATCAATTCCTTTTTTCCTCTCAAAAATGTAATCTATTTTGGTCTTTCCATCAGGGCTGGTGCCTATATCCAGCAGTCTATGGGTTTTCACCCTGGACAGGTTGCCAGTGTGTCGCAGGGCAACATCAGACTCTATTAGTAGTATAAGTCTACAAATAAATCTAAAAAAAGGCAACCCTAATATAATTTGACCATATTTAAAGATTGTTTTTAAACTAGAAATCTAAAATAACAGTAAAAATATACAAGCAACTTTTTTATTTTTGTATCAATACCATTTCTAGCTATTATTGTATCCAGATACAGTGTTAGGGTATCAACACTTCTGACAAAACTAGTTTCCTTACTCTTCAGTAAGGAATACACAGAGACTGCTACTAATAGCTTCTTGTCATTGAAAGCTTAGGTTGTAGCTTAGGTTAGGCTGTTAGCTGTTAACATGATGATGATGATGGTGTTTTTGTTGTTCCTCCTCCACCAGGAGTGAGTGTGTGGAGATGGACGAAGCTCCTGAAGTCTTCTTCTGCTGCTGTG
>NW_015158263.1:0-1169 GCF_000732505.1 Cyprinodon variegatus
ACAATTTGATAATGTGGATTTTTGTGAAAAATCACAACCATTAATTTCTATCTAAAAATTCTTTTGATAGCTCAATGTTTAATGGCTTACCTTGCTATCTTAGCACCGCTGTTAAGATGGTTAAATCTGAATAGAAACTTAAATTCTTCTTTAAATGAGTTATATTATCAGCTATAAATATTATAATAATGGATATGTTTCACAAAGCTGCATCATACACGATATATAAGCAACTCTGTGGACAGCATTGTACCCCATTGTATACAATTAGAATAGCTGTTGACTGAAACAACATTTTTCTGGTAAACTTTATTGAAAATGTTTAAGCAGGATGTGCTACTGTCCAAATATAACACAGAGTGATATGCTTAATTAAGATTTAAAGGATATCCGTTGCTGTTCTCCAGCAAGGTATGCTATGTTGCATATAATAGGTAAGAAAAATTATTGCTAATAAAATTTGATGTGTAGGACACGTACAGATATAAGCACAGTGTCACTTTCCTGATGATGCTGTTTGTATTGTTGCCTCTAGTGCTGACAAATTATTTCCTGATTGACTGAGTAAATAAAACAAAATAATGATGATATAAAAAACATACAATAATACAGTATCTTTAAATCTCTAAAAATTGAAGTGTAAGTATAAAATAGCACAGAATATTTATCACAGTTGCAATAAATTTGGTAATAAATTATTAGACACAGAGAAAGGCGTTGATGTTTTTGACATAATTGCTGGATTTAAATGTGTGTAGACAGGGGCTTGGGTTTAATGTATGGAGGGGAGGTACATTACATTGCCTATAGACCAAAGCGTTTGTATTTGTCTACGACTGTTCCCTGACTCTGCAATGGACCAAGTAGAATATATTGTTTTTCGATTTGTGCTGAAGTCTCCATAGCAGCAGCTGTGGCGCTACAAAGTAACAACAAAGGCTCATTAATCAAAGTTTGTTGTGCCAACATTCTTGCTGTGAAGTATATGCTCTTGTGTGTTTGTTGGGGGTTTAATGTATATATATTTTGGGTTCACATTTCAGTGTTTTTGTACTTGAGTATGCAAGTTTGATGTCAGATCTATCTATCTATCTATCTATCTATCTATCTATCTATCTATCTATCTATCTATCTATCTATCTATCTATCTATCTATCTATCTATCTATC
>NW_015158264.1:0-1169 GCF_000732505.1 Cyprinodon variegatus
TTTAAGTATTGCATTAGAGCAATAAAAATAAATATTACAAAAATGAGATACAGAAATGTATGCACGCATGGTGAAAAATGCATACATTTAATATGTAGTCAGGGCTATTTGCATGTTATTTTCATCAGGTTAAGTTTGCATAAAAATCAGCCAGCAGATACAAAGTCCTGCTGGGAAATTAAAAATAACATTACCCCAAAACTTTATGGCAGAATGAGGCAGATAAATTCTCTAAATGGCTGAAATTGGATAGACGCCAGGCGAAGACACCCACAATCATCACTGATTAAAAAAAAAGAAAAGAAAAACACCATCAGATTTTATATAATTTCTACTTTTCACTCAACTTTCCATGTAGAATGACCTTTGCTTCATGATTCCTTCAAGACTATAGTTGTATCTGTTGAGGATGCACCCTTTTTACCTCATTTTTACCTTCCACTCAACTTTCGAGTAGTATATTTAGATACATCACTCTTAACTGTATCGTCTTTTTTAAAAATGACCAATAATGATCTTTTTTAAAGATTCAATCAGCTAACTCACTGCAAAAAGGATCTAGAAATAAGTTAAAAAAAATCCTAAATTAAGTGTATTCACTCTTAATTTGAGTAGGTAAATGAGATAGTTTGCCAATGGAATGAGTAATTTTACTCTTAAAATAAGATAATTAGATAATATGCACTTGAAATAAGACAATGCAATTGTGTTTTCTTATTTTAAGTGTAAATTGTCTGGTTCCATTGGCAGACTGTCTCTTTTACCTCCTCAATTCAAGAACAAATGCCCTTATTTTAAGAAAAAAATGACTTATCTAGATTTTGATTTTTTGCAGTGTATTAAAAAAAGAAAGAAATGTCCATTCATCTTTTACAGCTGTTAAATTTTGTCACAGAAATCATAATAATCCAAATAGAAATAAGAGCTTTAGATCATATTGTTCTGTGTGATGGATCTATACAATATGGGTTTAACATTTTTTATTAAATTAAATATAACTTAAAAATAGCTAGAAAATATAACTAATAAAACCTGTATGATTTTCTATTGTACTGAGATGCACCTGTATGCTTCTGCGCACACTGTCACACAGCTGCTTCTGCTGTGTCTTCCCTCACAGATACAGGGATAGCAGAGAGGTTAAGGCGGGAGGGATGGGATAGGAATGT
>NW_015158265.1:0-1169 GCF_000732505.1 Cyprinodon variegatus
GTAGAAGTAAAAGTCGCCATAAAAATAAGTAGTAAAGTAAAGTAAAAATATCAGAAAAATCTACTTGAGTACAGTAACGAAGTAATTGTACTTCGTTACTTCCCATCTCTGTATAAGACTATATCCATTTTAGAGCCAATCCAATGTAAATAAAGACTAACTTTCTTCAACTAGAAAAAAGTAGCCAGAAATAGCTTTGTGGAGGAAGTAAACCGGAAATGGCTGTGAAATGTATAAACTATTTATGAGCTATCTATAAATGGCGCCTTATTGTAAAGTGGTACCATTAGCTTTTATGCCATTTTTAGATCATACACCAAAAAAGTGCTTCTTCACAATTTTTTATGCTGACCTTTCTGCTGCAACAAACCCTCCAAAGACTTCAAGGAAGGTTTTAAAATGTGTGTAAAATGAAAGAATTGAAGTATGTCCTTTGACTTTAAAAGTACACCTTGAAATTGTCAGGATTCCAGTCTGTGTGGTTTGGGTTTTTTTGTGTTTGTCTTTCTTTCTCCACCAGGCGGTGCCTGGTTCTGTTTGGCCTCCTCACACACCTGCGGAAGGTTTCCTCATTAGCGGAGTGTTTTTAAGCTGCTGACTGCCACTACCTCGACGCCAGAGTGTTTGCCAGTTTTGGGTACTCTAGCCAAGCTGCGTTTTGCTGAGTCAAACTGAGTTTTTGTCACCTGAGTCTTAACCTCGCTGTTTTTGTCTTTGCCTCTCGTTAGGAAGTCATCCTGTAACTGGGTGTTTCGGACCTTCTCTCCCCTGGAAGGATCTTCTGAGAATCAAACTGAGCTGAGGATTTAAGTTTGTGGTTCTGATCAACCCTTTTCCCCAAGTATCGTTTGGGGCTTTTCTCTGAGCAGGGGATTCATGTCCACAACAACCCGTTCAAGTACCGCAGGAAAACTAAGTGGCAGTCAGCTTCGCCGTTCACCAACGTACAACCGCATTCTGGGTAAACCCTGTCCGCCCTAGCCTGGGTGCCATTCCGAACTTAGTCCCGCCCACAACGTTTGAGTTCGGGAAGTTCGATCTGGCATTACTCAATATTAGCGCGAGTATGCTCGCACAATATCTGGCGGGCCAATCAAATTGTCAGGGCGGGCTTTATACGATGATGGACAGATGATCAACAGTAACGTAATCAACCACGTCACCAAAGC
>NW_015158266.1:0-1168 GCF_000732505.1 Cyprinodon variegatus
TAGGAATGGTACTGATTGCAGATTGGCCAGATTCAAAGAGGTGGGTCTAGACTTTTGTTTTGCTTAAAAGGTAAAAAGAACACTTTAATGTTAAAGTGAAACACAAATTTATCCTCCATAACTTCACCTTTGGGTCTTCTATCCCTTCACCCCCCTCCCAAGTGACAGCGACTCTAGCTGGGATCTACTCACCGTCTTCCCCTTGGGGAGGACTGCCATCCGACTAGGGTCGTCAGAATCAATTATCCTCAGCCCCCTTTTTCTTCTTGCCAGCGTTTACATGACTCACAATTTTAAGGCCCGTTATTTTCCCCTTCCTTCTTTCCTTACCTTCCTTCTTCAAGGCAACCCCCCCACGCCGCACTGATCCGACGCTTATCCCATGCTCGGGGGCTGAAAACAGTGCTAGGTGATAAATCTGTGGCGATGTACTGTAGAGAAAAATGAAATGAAGGAAAAGAGAAGAGAAGCCTGGAGGCTCAGCGTTACACTGCCTGCCAGTTCGCCCAGCACAGCAGAAATTTTCAAAAAGAACTGCCGTCCTAGAAGGATGGAAATGGAATAAGGTTGTCGTACATCTAAAGTTTTGAGACCCACATGCTCGACCCACAGAAATAGATAAGGTCCTAGCAATGTGTTTGATGTCCACTTGAGGTAGGTTTGGGTGTATCCCACAAGCTTCTAGGTCAAACTGTGGGTCTTATCCAAACAAAGGGGCAATGAAACTGACAATATCTGAAATCTGGAAATGTTTGTGAAGCACCGACCCACATAAACGGCCACAAGCTGTCATGTTTGTGGATGCCAGACAGGGTAGGCCTTGCCTCTCATTTAACACACAAACATAAACAACAATGGCAGACGCATTTGTGTTTCTGAAGCGATTCATTTCACTGTGGATTTTAATCCGACATAAGTTTGCTCCTCCACAGGGTTCGCATGGACCGTCTGGACAATGGTTTACACAGTCCCCTCTTGTCACAGTGGTGGGTTCAATGTTTTCCCCCCTGCTCTTCTTCCTATTTTACCTTCTTTAGTTCGGTAGAAGCATTACAGCGCCCCTCCCTGGCAGGGCATAAGAAGTACAATTCAGTTTATTTCTATAGCGCCAATTCAAAACACATGTCTTCTCAAGGCATTTTACAATTCAACCAGATCATCCAGTCAA
>NW_015158267.1:0-1168 GCF_000732505.1 Cyprinodon variegatus
TGCTTTAAGTATGGCTTTCAAACTATAAACATATCAAAGCAGCTTTACATCTTTTGTCCTGTTGACCCTTTTGATATTTAATATGCAGATATCCTGCTCAGCCCCAAGGGGGTTTTCTGGAGTTTGTGCTCAAAATAGCATCCCCAAATTGAATAGTTTTTTTTACAATAATTACAAAAATATATTTCAGTAAAATACATAAGGAAAAAATCACTTGGAAGATGCTGTCAAATGTCCAAGTATCTGATAAGATGCTATTATTTTAGAGATAATCAGGATGGAACATAGAAAAATAATATATCCTTTTTTGTTTCTTATGGAAACATACAAAGTTTTTGTTAGATGACACAGATTAGCTCATGTTGTAAGGTGGGGACAGTTCCTATTTTGGCTTTGAATGAAGAGAAAAATATTATTTTCTGAAGACTGTTATTTTGGCCACAGAGTGGAACACTTCTGTGGGCTTGTTGATCATTACAGCAGCAATTGCAGCAGTAGATGTTAACATTACCGACAGAATAGAAGAACAGCCGAACGTGTTTCCTTTTTAAAAACAAAAGATAAATTAGCAGATCGCAGGCTTACCCGTAATGACGGGAGCCTTCCTGTGACATCATGTTATGCTGTTAATTATTCATGCCTAGACTGGGCTTTGATAAAAGTCTGGTTTGTGCTACGAAATTGTACAAGGTTTGTCAACATGTACTGTGTCTAGGAAAAAATGGAATGGGACCTGTTGTGTTTTACTTTAGGTCAGCACCAAAGTGTAAAATAAAACAAGCTTTTAGAACAACAAAAGGCAGCAAATGGATGCAGCATGAGTGACGGAGAGGGGAAACCGTAACATGATGATTCGGGGAAACTCCCCCCCAAAAAAAACTACTTTTAAACTGCTGCCAGGGGTTCATCCAAAAACATGTTTTGGAATTGACTGGCGACCTCTATTAGGTATCTCAGAGAATGTTATGAGTAGTTTTGGCTAATTCATATGTTGATTCGGGTTTGGTCTACTAGGATTGGACACATGAAAGCTGCTCACAGACAAAATTACAGAGTAAGTGAAACAAAAATGGACAAGAAATAATAGACAACCCATCGCCTAACCTGATCTGGATAACATTAATTCCTAGCTCTCAGTCTCAAGGTCATGTAGGTTGTATGATTCTGA
>NW_015158268.1:0-1167 GCF_000732505.1 Cyprinodon variegatus
AGTTAACTGATTTTTACATTTTATTTCAGTTTAACAAGGGGAAAAAGTCAGAATTCTGACTTTAATCTCAGAATTCTGACTTTTTTATTGTCAGAATTCTGACTTTTTCCTCAGAATTCTGACTTTTTTATTGTCAGAATTCAGTCAGAATTCTGAGATTAAAGTCAGAATTCTGAGAAAAAAGTCAGAATACTTTTTTTTTCAGTTTTAGGTGACCTTATGTTGTTTAACCTCTGGCATATCAGCACTTAATGTTGCACTAGTTACAACTATTTGTTGAGCTTAAACAAATTAAACTGCAATGAAAAGCTTTGTAAAATTTTGACCAGAGGAGGATACCATTAAAGTGTTTGTAAGCTAATGTGCTATAGACTTTATTAAAGAGCAACTTTAGAATAGTAATATTTGTTTGTTTTTTTATCTTAAAACTGGGGTCAGCCAGTGGGCATTAGAGGGCCCTCAAGACATTTTAGGGAAAATAAGAAAATTAATACTTATAAAATTTAATAAATTAAAAATCTTTTTATAAAATATATCCTATAATAATGTAGTAGATTGAGATGCAGATTAAACTGAACTTTTCGGCTCTTTTGTTAACTATGTAAGAAAGGGCGATCTCACTCGGCATACAGGGCACTGTTATGCAAATGACTTTTGTGTATGTCTTTTCAAATGTAAAGGTGTTCACAAAACCCTGACAGAGATTAATCCCAATTCCCCCACTAGATACATACATACACTTCAGAGATGTTAACTTAATTTCTTCTGATGTTATTATAAAGTTCATTAAAAACTAGACTCAGACTTAGACAGATTTTATTTTGTCATTTTGTACACAAAAAAAAAAAAATGTTAAGAACAGGTCTCTAAACTATTTTATTTTTTTTAAAGTGCAGCCTTGATAAGGTAGTGATAAAAACGTGATGAAAAACAGTAATGTATAGTTACAGTTCTAACATTCTGTAGTTTTTTTTCCAAGTATGAGAACATCCTAATGTTTAAAACACATTAGTTAATATTCTTATAGTATTCAACTCTATTGATTATGGAAAAGTGAATAAAAGCTAGAAAAACATTCTGGAATTTAAATTTTCTATGCATACACTGCAAAAACAATCCAGAAATAAGTAAAAAATGGCTTAAATTAAGTATATTTAGCCTTAATTT
>NW_015158269.1:0-1167 GCF_000732505.1 Cyprinodon variegatus
TCAGATTGGCCTTTAGCCACCAGATTTATTTGGGGTTAGGTGCAGGCTAAAGAGAGAGAGCGTTCTGACCAGCTGCAGCGCCTCAGACTGGAAGAACATGAGAAGAGTGGTGAGAACAGCAGAGAGGATCATGGGGGCTCCTCTTCCCTCCATTAAAGACATTTCATCCCAGCGCTGCGAGTCCCGAACCCGCAACATCATCAGCGACCCCTCACACCCCCATCATGAACTGATCTCCCTGCTGCCCTCTGGGAAGAGGCTTCAAAGCATCCGATGCAGGCCCAGCAAAACAGCTTCTTCTTCACTACCATTAGAATGCTAAATGTTGTATAAAAGGGGGTTAAAAAAAAAAGTTATTAAACTGTAAATCATATACCAGTCTTATGTTTACATTTGATCACCATGTTTAAGTTTAATCAGTGCTGCAGAAGTGCTCACAATCAACAATGTTTGTGTAAAAATACTTAACAGATGTTTACTTCATCCCAATTTTAAGTTGCATAAACAAGATATAGGGTTAATATTTATCCTTTACCTTTGTAAGATAACATTTATTATATTTTATTTAAAATATAATAAAGAATGTTTTTAAATCAAGATATGAGTGGAAAAAAATTTACAAGTTAAAAGACATTAATCCTTTTTTTCAACTCTTAATTGTCTATTAATAAAAATCCCTTAAATAGTAAATCAAACAAAATGTAGAAAACCTGGAAATTCCTGCTCATTAAACTTGTAAATATTTTAAATTAAGTTAAGGTTCCATCTGTGTTTCTATTCTGCTTGCTTTATATTCCTAAATGTACTCATGGTCTTAGCTCTGTCTCTCAGCACATAGAGAGAGTTAAACTGTATATAGTTAGATTTTTCTCTCAGTGTTGACCTGTTGGTGATAAGTAGCTGGGGTTCTGTTACTGTCATTGACACCCACTCAGAGGAGCCAAATTTAGCCCCAGAGTCTGTGACGTGCAGTGCTAGCGTCACACCTCTTCATTTTGCACACATGCAGGGGGAGCAATGGAAATTTGCTACTGGTGTCTTTACAAGTGTGCTTGTCTGCACGGGTTTTGACTTCTGTGAAAGTGCTGTCTGTGTCAGTGTAATCTTATTGTGGATTGCAATTGGGTACAATTCTATAACAGTCCTAATTACAACCTGGGAAAAAAA
>NW_015158270.1:0-1167 GCF_000732505.1 Cyprinodon variegatus
AATAAAATTATCGTTTGTTATTGGAGTTATTGCTGTTGACTTTTACCGAAAGGCATTTTTAATAACTCAACTGTAAATATCATGTTATTGTAGGATTACGTAGGCCTATGTTAAGTGAGTGAATGCCACAGACATCTCTATGCATGGAAACAGAGATCCTCCCCCTCCTCTGTCACCACCCATTTCAGGAATCTAGCAAGAAGTTTTGGAAATAGGATTTTCCCTGATCTCAATTTGTGTGGTGGAATTTTTTTTAACCTGTATTTGAATAATTACCAAATGGATGATACACCTATTCTCATTTACCCATCTGAGTGAGAGAGTGACAGTAAGATTCAGAGCTATACTGCTCTGCTGGAACAATTGTTGATCAGACCTCAACTCCTCTCCAAAAGAGGAAGTTCTCTATCATCAGAGAGGAAAATTAGAAACCTTAAAAAAGCTGTATCACTTCTCAGTTCTCCAAACACCAAGTCACACTTTAAAATGCATTTTTTTTAAACTTCTTGGAGTTTAGTAGTATAAAACAAGGTTGCTGCCAGGAGTGATACCAATTTTGACCCACCTACACCAGTAAACCAATTCAACAACTCTGGTGTTAAGACTCTAACTGTCAGCTACACCCTTTTTTTGTTCTGGACAATTTTGCATCATTTAGCCCTGTACACCCTCCACCATGCAGTCTGGTCATTTAAGTTACAGATTTCCCTCTCTTAGACCTCACCAGCAGAAAACCTTGACCACTCAAATAAACCTATCTGGAACCATTACTTCAGTAACTAACAACAACAACATACATACCTTTTGTTGTTCTTTTAGAGTTCTTGTGATTATCCATGACCTGAGTGAAGTTGTCCCCCGTCGTATTTTTTGTTGTTGAATATTAGAGCTTTTGCAGATATATTTTTTATATTTCTACCCCTTTTATAGAATAGAATAGAAAATCCCTTTATTGTCCCACAATGGGCAAATTTACAGCAGCAGAAAGATTACTAAAAATGGTCACACAAATGTGGACCTCGGAAAAATGTCTAAGAATAACATAATAGGGAAGAGTTAAAATATAAACAATAAAATCCTGTAAAGTGTTTTAACAATATAAAACTGGATAATAAATAACCAATATGCAGCTATGGATATTTTTACAGTAATGGATATTTGAAAATA
>NW_015158271.1:0-1167 GCF_000732505.1 Cyprinodon variegatus
TTCCGCTTCAGATTTATGACCTCACATTGTATTTGGTGTTTTTTTTCTCTCTCTCTCTCTCTCTCTCTCTCTCTCTCTCTCTCTCACTCTCACGCTCAGAGACAGAGAGAGAGAGAAAGAACAAAGCGAATCTCCAGTGAATGTTAAACTTGTTTATTCTCTTTCTGATTCAAAAGCAAAACTCTCAGATCAATGGTACCAAGAACCATAGCTCCCATGGTGACATTTTTAGGTTTATTTTTAGACTTCTTTTAGCATCTTGAAGGCTGACACTTGGGTACCCTTGCTTAGATGGCCAAACATGAGCATGTTGGCTTCTGTTTTTAATAGTGTTGCACCAATACCAGTATCGGGCAAGCCCCTGATACTGCGCTAAAATGGTGGTATCGGTATATATTTAATAACTAGAACTGCAACTTATAGTTAATTAATAAACAATTCAATTTATTCGGTCTAGCCCAAGTGATCAGGGCCCAAGCGATCAGGGCCAGATCATTGTTTTGTGTCTTGTGTTCTGTTTGGTCGTTTTTAGTTTTGTTCCAAGGTTTGTGTGCTGGTTCCCGGCGGCCAGTGAATAGAGAGGGTTTTAGTCTTCTGATCGTTTCCTGATCCTTCTCCGTGGAGTCCTCAGGGTTTTGGCTCAGAGAGGGTCAGTTTCATTCCCATAAGCCTGGCTCCTAGGAAGAGACCCCTTTAAAGTCCTGCTGAATGCCTGGTACCACGTCTTGTCTCGGCTTCCATCAACCACCAACCCTACACTTCTGTGAGTGTCTCTCTGGGCACGTTTCTGGACCTGTCTGACTCTGAACCTGCCTCCACGCTCTGAGGATTCCTGAAAACCTGGATCCCTCTGTTCCTGTTTGGGTCAAAACCGTTGATCAGCTGAGGATTCTTGGATTCCTGAACTGTTCCTGTCTGTTCTGTTTTCCCCTGACCTGGAGTGGCTTCCAGCATGTTCTCTGGGACTGCAGCATCGGGGACACTCTGGACGGCTCAGGGCCGCATGTTGTTGGCAGTGCATCTAATCCTACCTAAATTGAGTTCCTGTCAAACCAGGAAAGTGACTCACTCCGACAATAATCTCCTGTCAGATGATCATGGTCACTTACCTGTGTTTCTCCCTCCAGAGAGTGTCAGTGATTGGGCAGTGCCCTGCCCCCCTTTCCC
>NW_015158272.1:0-1167 GCF_000732505.1 Cyprinodon variegatus
GAAGCGCGTGACAGAGACGTTTTCCTGTTCATGGAGAATGACTTTTAGCACCGTCTATGGAAAACTGATTAGAGAAGACATTGACATGTAGGTCATATAAATAGACCCCGCATTGGCCTATCGCCTGTTGGCTCTGGTGAGACCCGGTGCCGCCATCTTGGAGCGGTCGCCCGCTCCACTCCAGACTGCGATTCCAGATGGCAGGATCAATTAAGTATCTGCGTATTTAATCAATTGAAATGCGCTGAATACCAAACCTTATAAATACAGCTTTTCTAACGTGGTTCAGTGTATTTTGATATTGTAGTGTGATTAACAATAATACATTATGATTTGATGTAAATATTTTGCTGAAAACATAGATAAATGTTCATGAATGTATGTATATATATATATATATATATATATATATATATATATATATATATATATATATATATATATATATATGCAAAGAAAAGTGATTGGGAAAAAAGGCTGACAAGATATCTACAAAAAAAAAAAATAGTTGCATCCATTAATTTAGAAATGGGATCAGTTTCTTATTGGTTTCTACAGTATAAAAGGGCAACACAGACTAGTTTGATACTCACATGAGCTGATATCTTATGTGTTTGCATGTATATATGGCTGGACATGAGACATCTTGCTTTTGTCTCAACATTCCCACTAAACACTGTATGAAGCATCTGGAAGAGCTACACTTGAAGAGCATAATGCAGGTTAGAGCCCCTTTCTATGAAAAAAGTTGAAAGGATTTTATATACATATATATATATATATATATATATATATATATATATATTAGGAGTGGAACGGTTCACAAAATCCACGGTTCGGTTCGATTCACGGTTTTCGGTTCGGTTCGATTCGGTAAAAATTTATGAAATTAATGAAAAAATCCCCCAAAAAATAATGGATTGTAATTATTTTAAATTATCCGCGGAAAACCTGGATCATTTCCATATGTTTTGCTGCTTTGAATTTAATCATCTCGCGCATGCTCTCTACCATCTCCAAGGGACTCAGAGGGGAGCGGACAGGAGCCACAGTGGAGGCTGTAGGCTTTGCTTTGTGCGGTCTGGAGTGCAACGGGAAGGAGCGGGGGTTGCTGACGGAGTATGTGAGATTTCGGGGTTAGCATGACATGTTGGTCATGTTGCTGTT
>NW_015158273.1:0-1167 GCF_000732505.1 Cyprinodon variegatus
TTTGAAAAATAATATACTCAAATATATTTTCATATGCTGATATCAAATTGATTTTTAAAAACGCGGTATCGATCTATTTTACTTTTTAAAATCTCATGAAATTTCCTCATTCTGTTACAAACTCTCGTGATATTTTGCAAATTCTTGTAAGATTTTTTGTTAGTAAAATAGATCGAGACCGCATCAATATATCAACATATAAAAATATGGCAAAATTTTGTGGATTTTCAGGGGATTTCGTAGCATAACGATGACATATAGCAATATTTCATTAGTAAAAGAGAATCATATGGTGTTTTTAAATTGCAATATATCAGCATATGAAGATATTGTGATATTTTAATGTAATGGAAATGGTAATGGTTTCTTGAAGGTTTATTATAGTGTGATGTTCAACAGAAGCAAAAATCCAAAAACATAAATCCAAGTAAAAAAAACAAAAAAAATGCTGAAAACCAGAAATACTCAAAACAAGAAGGGGTCAAAGTAATGATGGCAAACCAGCAAAGATTGACTGAACAGGAGGAGAATAAATGGGAGAGAGAAACAGACCAGGCTAATTAATAGATTGAGAGCAGGTGTGAACAGAGGCAGGAAGGAAGCTAGGGAAAAGGAGACTGACACAAGAGGGCAAACAGGAAATATCTAAGAACTCAATCAAAAATAACTAGAACACAAGAATGGAAATAAGACCAATGAAAACTCAGATAAAACATGAACTGAACCAAAACCATGACACTACCAATACTGACCAATGAACTGGAGGAATTAGCATTCACCTAAACTATTTTTATTGTGTGTTTTTAATTTCTAATTTTCTTTTTTATATTTCGATTGATGATTAAAAATGTTTAAAAAGAATAGCAACAGAATAAACTAGAATTTTAAACTCAGCCTACTGGTGAATTGTTCTGTTTTACGAAGTTGCTGGAGGCACCCCATGTGGTCCTCGACGGCCCCTCGGTGCCCGCGGGCACCACACTGGTGACCCCTGGTATAGACCATAACAGCAATGTTAGAAGATTTTTCAATCAATATAATAATCTTGTATTTATGTAATTAACGTATGAGTTAAACTATCCATCCATCCATCCATCCATCCATCCATCCATCCATCCATCCATCCATCCATCCATCCATCCATCCATCCATCCATCCATCCATCCA
>NW_015158274.1:0-1167 GCF_000732505.1 Cyprinodon variegatus
AGTTTCATTGGTCTGATGTCATTTGTCCTTTGCAAAATTATGCATGGTCTTTTTTATGCTTGACGTTAAAATCAGGGCGTATTTCATTTAAAGAGAAGAACTGCATTTATGCTACATTTATACTAATTTTATAATCTCTACACACACTAGATGCTGTTTATCAATGTTTGAAGCATCACCGGCTCTGATAAATGAGGAATTAGGATTTTTTCCACTTTGAAAGGTGTTTCATTTGAACTCACCAGCGAATCAGACAGTAGGTTAATATGTGCCTATTTAACCAAATCTAGTCTAAATATGTCTGTTATATGTGGATTTATCCTGTATTTTCTTTAGAAGATATAGAATTGTGCCGAGGTAAACCCCACGGTTATTTTTTATCTGATATGCTCTCTCTGTATCAAGCAAAATAATACATTCAAGGGACGGCAAATAAATACTGTATTTCCATGAGTACTGGAACTATAAGAGGAACTGACACTGAGCTTTTAAAATATTAACTTCACTATACAAGTTGTACATCTGGGCTGTAGTTACTCTGTGTCGCCCATTTCATGTATTTTTTCTAGGGCTGAAACAATTTATTACATTAATTAATTATTTAAATAATCAGCAACTAAGTTAGTAATATATTAATTGGTAACTGGAGTATATAGACTCTAAAACATGCATTTAGCTGACAGAACGACCCACTTAGAGCAGGAATTATATTATATATTATTATGATTGTAAAGTATATAACATTTTGCATTTAAGGAAAATAAAAAAATTCTGTCAATATTCTGCACCTAGAACACCTCAAGTGCTTCACCTGGTTCAGTGTCGTAAAAAATCTTCTTTAGGGAGCCTTTTTCTATGCGATTATTAATCAAAAAATTATCAACAGATTAATCGATTTGTAAAATAATCATTTGTTGCAGCCCTAATTTTATGGTAACATTCCAAACAAACTTGGTACATAATACAGCAGTGAAGTGGAGAAAACAGCCAACCAGACAAACACGTTAATCAGGCAAACTATACTAAAATTCATGCAGCATCATTTGTGAGCTCCAACAGAGATCACAGAATCCATTTACTAAACAAAATGAAACTCTCACCTGAAGCCACTTCTCTCTCTACCTGTGCTGCAACATCATCACTCATTGTTTGACTTCCCTAAATTCA
>NW_015158275.1:0-1167 GCF_000732505.1 Cyprinodon variegatus
TGAGATAAGAGTATTTGTGTTAGTGCTGATCACTCACCTTACATTAAGTACCACAGAGCACAACAGAAAGCCTGCCTGTGGTAAGATGGCCGCCCGGTGATGCCGTTTGAGACTCCGCCGTAAGACATCTAGCCAAATACGAGCATCTTTTTCTTCTTCTTGTGTTTTTTAATGGCGGATGGCAACCAACTTAAGGTGAATTTACCGCCACCTACCAGACTATCAATGTGACTATCAATGATGTCAAAGGGATGTTATGAACCCTTTATAGGGCACTCAGTGAAATCCTTTAAAATCAACACTTCGATCCAGTAGTGTTATTGGATTCCAGGACAAGACCTTATTACCTTTGTAACATTAAAACAATATGGATATTTTGATGGCAAAAATTAATGTCAATGTAATAACAGGACACGCAAACCTGCCCGAATAGTTTAAGAAAAATAACAAAAGTGCTTCTTTAAGAAATTCATGAAAAACACTCTGAGAGTGAAAGAAACACATTTCTTCACATTTTTTGTGAACATAACCTTAGAGGCATTAATGCTGATACTGGCACTTACATTTTTTTGTATATAAACCTAAATATAATTGTTAATTAGGCTTATTAACTTTTCAACTTAACTTTTTAATTAACTTTTTACCTTTTTTTCTTTGCTTTTTTTTTGTTTCCAACTTAATTTGCAGTAGGTAATATCTCATTCAAGGGCTCATCTAATTGGTCAAATGCCAAAATAAGATGTACATCCATATAGCAGTATCTTTGTTGAATGCCTAGATATAGAACTTGTGCTTCTAGAACTCACTGAGGGTCGAGGTGGAATTCATTTGTAAGGGGTATGCAAGTGATCTAAATGGTAACCTGTCCTATAAAGGGTTAATACATACATCAATGGTATGCACAAATCTGCATATTATCTATCAATCAATATACAAACTTACATATAAATTAGTGTGTGAGTATATGCACATGCATACACACACTTATATTGTTACTTTAAATACGATTATATAATCCAGTGTTTTTTTTAAATCGAATTAACTGATTTCTAGCAGAATTAGGTTTACTTCCTAAAAGGTTTATCATTGAAAATCCAATTTTGTCTCTATTTAGTGTTGACTTTAAGTGCTGACATTCCTGTGAATATTTATCACATTCTAATAATA
>NW_015158276.1:0-1167 GCF_000732505.1 Cyprinodon variegatus
ATAATATTTATATTTTATTTGTTTTTAATGATTTCTTATTGAAATATCAATCAATAAATTTGGAAGACAGAACAGTGATATCTTTGTATGATCCCCGACGAAGGAATATGACATTAAAGGTTTAACAGATGTTGCAGAATAGAATTAAACAAGATGATGGTTGTAAAATAGTCTGCAGCCATCTGATTGCTGAAGATTTTACCTTTTATTTGAATGATGGGAACCATTTTAAGTGTATGGCCAAAGTCGGATTCTTGTTTATACCCTAAATAGTATAACTACGCAACACCAACATAGGTTGCAAACATGCCATGCTCCAAATTGAGACCCATAGCTTGTGGCCAAACAAACGGTCCAAAAGCAAAGCCAGTCATTAACAGTGTGCAAATTTAGAAAAAAGGTAAACCTTCTAGTTGGTGGATCTCATTCCTTGATGTTTGTACTCAAACAGCAGAGCTGCCTGCTGCTCCTTTGGTCATGAGGAATCTCATATATTTGTAAATTATTAGCATAGGCCAGTTATTTTAAGGCTGAACCCACAAACAGGACAACTGCGAGTGGGGCGCTCAAATGTAGTCCAGAGGTCAAACTAATATTTTAGCTTCAGGACATGGTAAACATTTGAAAGAGCAAACACGGGACCAAAATGGAGCCTGATGTATTAAATCCAAAATACTATGGGCCTGATCTACACAAGGTTTGCATGTATTAAAGCAGGTGCAAACCTTGAGAGTGCATGCAAATTTAATCTGCTAACTGGGATATGCAGATTTGTGGTTGTGACATTGCTAATATAGTAGGCTAATTTAATTTACGCACACATGCAGAACATAAGATGGTCACTAGAGCTTGCAAAAAACACTGTGGAATATATTGTTTAGAATTACTTTCAAAGTATTTAATTGAGACAGTGTGTTTTATCAAATGGATTACTGTGTAGTTTCTACTTCTGTATTTAGCATTTTAAAGCCAGGTGCAATAAATGTCTGCAGTCATTGTGGTTTAAAGTAGGCCAGGGGACAGAGAGAGAGAGTGGACATTTTTCAAGCATAATATTTGTAATATCAGATATTGAAATATCCATCCATCCATCCATCCATCCATCCATCCATCCATCCATCCATCCATCCATCCATCCATCCATCCATCCATCCATCCATCCATCCA
>NW_015158277.1:0-1167 GCF_000732505.1 Cyprinodon variegatus
GGTTGGTGGTGCGTTCAGGTGGGTTGGTGGTGCGTACAGCTCCTCTGTCTGCTCCTGTAGTTCATGTAATTTTGGCTTTTTAAAACAGCTCTGTGTATTTCTGTGCCTCAGACTGACCACCGACATGCGCTTCGCCCCGTTCTCCTGCCCGGAGCGCGGCTCCTGGATCCAGGGCAGCCAGGACAAGGACTTCTCTCTGATGCTGCAGGAGAGTCTGCAGCCGGCCGTCTGCCTGCACAGATACCCGCGCTCTCAGATAGAGGTCAACGTCATGGTTCTGGAGAACAGCGGCTCGGTCCTGGCCCACGCTGTCACCTGTGCTTCCATGGCACTGGCAGACGCCGGGATTGAGATGTACGACCTTGTGCTGGGCTGTTCCCTCCGTCAGGACGGCGCCTCCTACGTGGTGGACCCCACGTACCCAGAGGAAAACAGCTGGAAGTCGGGCGGCGGGGAGAAGCGGGGCGGCTTGACGGTGGCCTTCCTGCCGAGTCTGAACCAGGTTTCTGGGCTGCAGTCAGACGGTGAGATGGCGGAGGAGACTCTGACTGCAGGGATTCGGACCTGCATCGAGGGCTGCTATAAACTGTATCCTGTGGTCCAGCAGGCCTTAATGAAGGCCGTTCGCCAGGCCGCTCCGCCACCGGCAGAGAGCTAAGACACCCGGGACCTTCTGTCTCTAAGAACATTGTCTGTTATCTCTATTTGGTCTTTTTTTTTTTTTAAATAAAGTTTTTCTAAATGTTGCTGTTTGTTCTTCAGTGTGACCATCAGCCTTTCTGTTCAGTAAATCAGAATATTGCTTCCTGATTGTCCCGAACCATTTAGGGGGCGGAGTTTAATGATAAATGGAACATCAAATCTCACGCAAACTGTCAGGCACGGTTGGGGAGGAAGTATGATCTGAGTCGACCTCCAACTCTTCTCTAAACCAAAAGCAGAAAATCTTGTGATCAGAATCAGGTGATTTTCAGCAGTCTGGGCCTGCCAGCTGGTAGACACTCGGGTAGTTTGACCTCTGACCTCAGCTCATTGACAACAACAGTTTTCAATGTCTATTCTAGGACACGGTAGAAAAACAAGCCAAAGCTGAACTCGGATGTTTTAAAGCGACGCTTTAGGGAGACAAGCAGAATTTCTGATGCCTTTTATCTGGAGGAGATTCAT
>NW_015158278.1:0-1167 GCF_000732505.1 Cyprinodon variegatus
GATAGGGTGGATTTAGTGGCAACGAGGAGGAGTTCTGTTTTATCGCTGTTTAGTTTTAGTTTAGTTTAGTTCTAGTTAATTATATATTCATAATCCACTGGTAAAATATCACAACAAACGCTAGGTGCATGTACACATGACCACAGCATTTTTTTTGTGTCCATGCAAAAAGAGATTTTAAAATTCTGTTTAAGTAGGATTTAGATTGGATCGGAGAAATTTTACACATGTAAACATAGCTATGGTTTTATTGAGAAGAGAGATCTGCTCATAGCGAAGTGGTTTCACTGGATATTTGACTGAGATTTCTGGTCTTTGGATTACTGTTCCTGATTGAAATCAGATCATGTACAGTAGGTGATCCAGAAACTGGCAGTATCACCTGTTCTGTTATTTTCTCAATATAAGGTCGGAAACAAGTGATTTGATTTGCTAGTAAACACGTCAACAAACTGCTGGTGTGGATGAAAGCAGCTGTTGAAGGCCTCCCACTGTCATTGTTAACCCTTTCAAAGAGGCTTTGTGTGTGTGACATACAAACATGGGCTGATTCTGCATTCTCATACACAAAGCCATCAAACCATCAGATGTATAAAAGCAGGTAACTCACTGGTATGACTGCACTGAGCCTCATCCCGCTCCACGTCGACAACATGGCCCCCACAGACATGAACATGATGAGCAGAGTAAGTCCACATGTTACATGAAAAGATTTATTAGCTTTCAGAATTGGTCAAAGGAGCGATGATTTAAGATCACACTTGAAAGTCCAAAAAATTAATTAATTAATTAATTAGTTCCTTCATTGTTTTGTACGTGACAAAGAAGAACAAACAATGATTGCTGTCTAAACCCTAAACGTGATTAGGAGGTGCATAAAACTTGTTTTGAGCTAGCTGCTTGCTTTAAAAAATACAAATAGCTCATAAAACTATAAAATATCACTGTATGATTGGTCTTCTCAAGCCTACATCCAAGCAAATGTTCTTGATTTCAGCTTACCTCAGCAGGATCTCTAAATACAAAGAAGCTTAATATTTCCTTCAATTAACCAATTTTTTCTCAGATCATCTTCTACGAGGACAGGAACTTCCAGGGACGTTCCTATGACTGCAGCAGTGACTGTGCCGATTTGTCCACCTACCTGAGCAGGTGTCACTCCTGCAG
>NW_015158279.1:0-1166 GCF_000732505.1 Cyprinodon variegatus
GATAGATAGATAGATATACGATAGCAGTGATAGCATGAGATGGACTTTACAACCCATACAAGTGGCTCAGGTAGTGCAGCTCATGTATATTATATGTTCAATTTTATACTTTTTTGAACTTCTATATTTATAACCTCTATATTTATAAAGCTTAGATTATTCCTATATAGTAGTATGAAAAAGGTATTCAAATACACAGTCCATTTGGATAAACAGTGATCAATGGATTTCACTCAGTCCCTGCAAGATGAAGACAATAAAGGTATGGACTGGCCCGTCTGTTCCCCAAACCTGAATCAGAGTGAGCACATCTGGGCAACCATGTCTCAATCCATCCACGGCCATGTTGCACCACAGACTTTCCCGGAGTTGAAGGATGCTTTAGTAAAGGTCTGGGAGGAGATCCTTCAGGAGACCTTGCCCTTCCTTATCAGGAGCATGTCCAGGCGTTGTAAGGAGTTTATACAGGCGCGTGGAGGCCACACACAATACAGAGCCTCATTTTGAGCTGTACGGCCTCTAGTGTGTTTTTCCATTTTACTTTATTATTGACTCCAAATCCAGGCCTCCATTTTTTTATACATTTGATTTCAATTAACACTAGAAGTCCCTCAGAATTTCAGTTTACTTTCAAGCTCCCCTTCCCCTCTTCAAGTTTGTGTATTCACTCTACCTTGCTAACTGTTCCTACTGTAATGCAAATAACCTGTGATATGACCAGCCCTTCTACATGAGACTGGATAAAAGTTGAAACAAAGTGGTATCAGAACTAGAGCTTGTTCCAAGCCCTTTTCATTACCTGCCCCTGCAACATCAGACCTTTTTGCAGGAAAATATTTATAAGTCATATCTAGATCTTTTAATGAGGTAAACCTATTGAACAACCAGATATCATACGTGTCTTACTTCCTGAACTCAGAACAGGCCATAACCATGCTTTTCAAATAAGGCAAGGAAGAGCCTATTTATATTGTCCATTCACCAACAGACTCATTTATGTTGCAAAGCTCACTATGCGAAAGAAAGAACAACTTAAAGAATAACTGTCTCGCCTTTTCACGTCATTCAACATTTCAGCTTAGAAGCCAGATGAAAGTGCGTATTCAGCGTCTGCTCTGCCGATAATGCAAGCGTAGAAGAAGAAATGTGCTGTTTACCTGTGCAAA
>NW_015158280.1:0-1166 GCF_000732505.1 Cyprinodon variegatus
CAATTTGATGTGTATTCATTTTACTGAATGTGTATTCCTGATCGCTGAAAAAAGGGTTTTCCTTGTCAAAATGAACATTTCAAACAAAATGACAAAATTCACATCTAGATTAAAATTTTTTTAAAGTCTACAAATTAATTATAGATCTCCATATTTCTATTTTTAATGATCATTTGTATTATTTTGACTACGAAGAAATATCATAAATACATATTCAGTAAAGCTGACAAATGCCAAAACAGCCACTTAGAAATTCTAAACATTTCTAAATATATATAACCCAATTATTGCTTGTACAATTTAGTTTGTTTTAGTTTTTTTTTTACTTTCTGAAATTCTGTTTTTAGTTATTTAAAAACGGATAGGAGAATGCTTTTCATATATGTAAAACACTTCATATAAACTTATGCAGCAATCTTCTGCTTCGGCATTTTCCTCTTCTTTGCAGCTGTCTTTTTTGCAGAATTCTTACTTCATATTTGTCTGCGACACACAGAAACTTTCTTTTATTTTGATTTAAAGATGTAGGGAAGTCATATTTAAATTTTAAATCATTCTGGCTTAAACATGTATTTAAATGTATTCTTTATCAGACCATATTGTCCCAAAAGTTAGAACATGTTTATAAAAAAAAAACTTGTCTTAAAATCTGAGGGGTTTTTTCCCCCATTATTTTATGCAGGCCAGTTAGTTATACGTCAGTCTGAACACCTAAATTCGGCCAATCATATATCAACGGTCATCTGTCAATCAAATTTTTTTTTGGTCATAGCATCTTGATTCATATGTCGCAGCTAATATACGCTACGATTGAAATAAGAATCATGTCCTTTCCCATTGAGTTGCGTCCCAGTGTTCACTGGGATGGACGTCTGTGTCTTCAGCAGGCGTAGCGCTAACAGAACTGGCAGCGTTGCGAGGCAAGGGCTCAAACATGTACGGCTGGAAGCCTTCTACACCAAACCAAGCTTCTGCTGCACTGGCGTCCTCTTCCACAAAATCTTCATCCCCGCTTTCCTCCTCTAAATAAAAAATGTATGATAGAGAAAACTCATCCACGACCTCCGACACAAAACTCTCCTCCTCTTGCATGTTTCCTCTGTCCATAGCGTTCCTTGACAGTGTCGTTTCTAAGTCAACAATTTAGTGCTACTTGGTCCCAATGG
>NW_015158281.1:0-1166 GCF_000732505.1 Cyprinodon variegatus
TCGTCTGCCATGATTCTTGTTTTTCTTGCCGCTTTTGTGTAGCAAGAAGCAGAATAGTGACCTATGTCGGTTACTAATGGCGTTCAGGTCGGATGAATGCGACCTGGTCCTTCACACACAAGTCGCATTTGAAAAGATCAGATTCGGATCGGATTCAGGACCACATAGCCAAGTGGCCTGGGACGGATTGGAAAAAATCGGATCTGTGTTGTTCAGACTGTAATGAAAAGATCAGATCCAGGTCACATGTGGGCAAAAAAGTCATTGTAGGCTACGTTCCCACTGCAGCCTGAAGTGACCCAAATCCCTCAACGTCATTAATACCCGACAAAGGTCACTATTCTGTGTCTTTCTAGGCAGAAGCTGCAAGAAAAACAACAACAACGGCAGATGATGATGTGGAGAGCAGTATTTATGTTTAACCATATTGAAAAGATTGAGTTTCTATGGTTGGAAAAGAGCGCTAGATGCGTGCCGGCACTACCATCCATGTTTACTTCCGTAAACATAGAGCACGGTGGCCTGTGACGTCATTGCGTCCTCTACTGCGCATGCGGGACATTTGCGTTGTATGACTGCAGTTCACACAGGAGATCAGATACAAGTGTGTCGCTGAATGAGGGCATTGATGACTGAAACACATCTTCTGCCTCCATTTATCTGTTTAATACAGTGTGTTTAATTCATGTTTATGTGTATTTAAAGACTTTTCAATTAGTGGAAAAATTGCAGGGGGGAATATTAAAAAAAGAGTGTTATCAACCAAAACTTTTGCAACCCCCATGCAGTACCTCCGTGGACCCCCTAGGGGTCACGGACCCCTACGCCTTAGACACTTAGGCTGACCCTTCAAACAATGGTACCACTATGAATGGTACCCTGGGTGAAGAGCCATTTTGTCCAATCAGAAGCCACACTTTGTTAACAGGAAATAGCTTTGTCACTATTTAAGCTTTTGTTTTCTTTGTGGATGTAAACCTAAACTATGATGTCTTTTGAGTCTTTATATTAGCATCTAAATGTTTCTCCTTAGTTCATTTTAAAATAATTAAAAAAATTCAATTAATCGTCATTCAGTTCTTATCTGAAAATTAACATAAAAAACATGTTTTCATATTTTTCTTCCTGTGTGATTTGCTCTAAAACGTTTAACATTTTAAAAGCTC
>NW_015158282.1:0-1166 GCF_000732505.1 Cyprinodon variegatus
TGAGATTGATCCAATACGATATCAGCACAAATCATACAAGCTTTTATTACTCAATTTGTACTAAAATCGAGAACAATAGCCAAAGACAACAACAGGTCTGAGAACAGCTGACCCATATAATACTAATCTATCAGTTAAAGCACTTGAATCAGAAACTTTCTGTGAGCTTGCCAATATAATCTTATATGTGGTTTTTTTTGGCTAATATCGGACCAATATCCGATATTAATATGGGATGGGGATATCCCTAGTCTCCCATCATTGCCTTGCTTTTCAGTTTTTACATAGAAATCTATGTAAAAATCTGTAGGATTTATTCCTATTTTGACTTTACAATTGGGGTTTTTTATCACCAGAGTACATTGCTTGATTAAAAAAAAAGACTCAAACAGAAATAATCTTTCTAAACACTTGTCTAACATCTCTGCTCTTATCAATATGCTATTCCTGCACATCAGTTTGTTCTTAATTTTTTTTTTTGTTGTCCATGCAGGAAAAACATTAATATCAAGTTATCTCTCTCACTATTTGAAGTGTTTAATTCTTGACATTTACCAATCATAAGACACTTCTAGTATGCTAAAAATGATCAGTGATATTCCGATGATGTGTTACACAAATGGACAGGTTTTAAGATGTGGTTTCAAACAGCAAAGATTTCCATCTTTACTGCCGTTTAAATACCTTTCAATTAAATAGAACAGAAGGTGCTGGAATAATTTAAGTTTTTTACCAGTTATAATGTGCACAGATTAACAAGCTTTACCCTCGTCCACACATTGCTATGCACTGCCAGTCAGCTGGCAGAAAGAATGTCACTTGGTTCCCCTCTGTGTACTCAAGGAAGACACATTTGTCTATTTGGTTTTAGAGTGGACATTTGCTGTCTTATGCTGAAGCCATTATGTTTTTAGTAAAAGTTTTATAACCTTGCACAGCCCAGTTTGTGCCACAGCAGCTCTGTTGTAGCCTGGGTGCCATTCCGAACTTAGTCCCGCCCACAAGGTTTGAGGTCGGGAAGTTCGGTCTGGCATTGCTCAACAGTAGCGCGAGTATGCGCGCACAATATCTGGCGAGCCAATCAAATTGTCAGGGCGGGCTTTATACGATGATGGACAGATGATCAACAGTAACGTAATCAACCACGTGACCAAAGCGCGCTTGGG
>NW_015158283.1:0-1166 GCF_000732505.1 Cyprinodon variegatus
TGGTTTTTACGTTTTTTTTTAGAAAGAGAAACCCATCTGAGATTACTGTTTATTATTTTCCCAATTCTTTAAAATAGTTTAAAAATGCTTATTGTAATATGATATAAGCATTATAATGAAATTGTGGTTGTCTAACAACTCAAAAAACTTAATAGCCGGTATAATTCATCAATCCTTTAACTATAAACATTTATCCTTGCTTGGTCACTCTCCTATGGAAGAGGATTAGCGCCACTGAAAAAGAAAAGTTTATTGTTTTTTTTAAATTTTATTTCAGTGTAATATAACAAAAAAGTCAAAATTCTGACTTTTTCCTCACAATAGGCTCCATGCACAGCTCCACTACTTCCTGAATTTAAGGCAGCTCCTTTGTTTCCTGTCTTTCATGATTGGATGCACTGATTAAACCAGGTGTGTATGACCTAAGTAACTGGCCAGACACACCTGGATTAATCAGTTCGTCCAGTAATGAAAGACAGGAAACAAAGGAGCTGCCTTAAATTCAGGAAGTAGTGGAGCTGTGCATAGAGCCCATTCTGACTGTTTTCTGGCATCTAACAAACATGTTAGCATCAAGCCATAGCCATGTCTGTTCTAGAGATTAGCTATCCATTAATGCTGCTTTCCATTAATGAAGTAGCATCACCGGGGACCCCTCTGGCACGTAAAAAGTCATCTAATTCTGTCATTTTCCACCAATGTGTTGCTGGCCCTCGCAATCAACTCACATATTTGTCAGTGAGGCTGAGTGCTCCCACATCTCTTCCTTCACGGTGCCCATCTACATTAAAATCCACAATTTGGAGGAAAAAGTCAGAATTCTGACTTTTTCCCCCATATTAAACTGAAATAAAATTAAAAAATCAGTCAACTTTTTCAATTTTGTTCAGTGTCCCTAATCCTCTTCCGTACTCTCCGGCTGCTGCCTAAATTCAGCAATCTTTGGGGTTAGAGTTTAGGTAAACCCTGGACAGATCTAACCTGACAACAGCCAGATGCATGTCTCGCTCCGCCCAGCTCCACTCCACTCGCTGGGCGGAGCGAGACATGCATCTGGCTGTTGTCAGGTTAGGACAGATCACCACAGCAAGGTGACAGAGACACACAGGACAACTATGCACACATTCAATTACATCTACAGCCAAATTACAGATAATTCACACAAA
>NW_015158284.1:0-1166 GCF_000732505.1 Cyprinodon variegatus
CATCAAAGCTGCTGACTGTCGCTGGTCTGCTGCTGTTTGATGCTTTTCCTCATCACTGTTCTTTACTAATGCTGCTCTGTGTCCTCATCATGCTGCTGGATCTGTTTCTCTCCTCCTCCTCATCCTCCTCCTCTCTCTCCTCCTCCTTCTCTCTCTACCTCCTCCTCCTTCTCTCTCTCTCCTACTCCTCAATCCTCCTTCTCTCTCCTCCTCCTCTCTCTTCTCCTTCTCCTCCTCCTCCTTTCTCTTCTCCTCCTCCTCCTGCTCCTCCTCACTGGTTATCTGTTGCTCCCGTCATCTCTTTCTCTGCTTCTGCTGTAATTCTCTTCTTAAAATCAGAACAGATGTCTGTGGAATTTCTCTTCATGTGTGAAAATTGATCAGCCATCCACAATCACCAGCTCATCCAGTTAGCTGCATAACTATGTCAAAAACACACTAAAAGCTGCTTTAACAGTATAATGTTACAGTTCACATATCCCCCTTTCACAAACATGTTATTTGACTTATTTACTCATGTTAGTTTTATACGCACTCTCACAGTTAAAGCAGGTACGGGCTGAGCCGTAGTTCTCTGGGCTGAAGCGCCATCTGTACCGGTAGCCCATTTGCGCATGCGCAAGCAAATATCAGTTAGGGGAGGGGGAGAGCAGGAGGTACAGTGAGCGAGAAGGACAGGGAAGAGCGGCTGCTTTGCTGGGCGCATAATGGAGTGAAACACTAAACCGATGCTACTCCAATTTACTCTGGCCAGTGGGGGGGCACCGTGGCTCTATGCCTTTATATTCTGCTCCTATGAGCAGCTCCTTCTGCTGCAGCTTTGAACATAAACCTCCCTCCTCTCCAACACTGTCGCCCAGATTGCAATGAAAAAGTAAAATCAGATTCATGCATCATTAATCCCTGATTTTTTCAAAGGAGCTACAGCCTGCCTCTCTGATCAGCCAATTATAAGCAGCTGTATGATAAAAAATGGCCTCTATCCTTGTTTTTCCTGACTCAGAAGAAATAGACTTTTCTTCTTCTTGTAACATTTCCTGCTCCTGTCTGAGTTCAGCTCATTTCATGACTTGGTGTAAAGTCATGAAATGAGCTGATTAAGCTCCTGGTGATTCAGCTCCTCTTTAGGAAAGCTGAACAAAGTCACAGATCTCTGAAAAAACACA
>NW_015158285.1:0-1166 GCF_000732505.1 Cyprinodon variegatus
TATCTATCTATCTATCTATCTATCTATCTATCTATCTATCTATCTATCTATCTATCTATCTATCTATCTATCTATCTATCTATCTATCTGATCACAGCTGCATCTGGCAAACAGAATGTGGCTCCTGGTTAGCATCAATCAATGGTGTCTTTGATGAGGGTGCAGGTTTTTGTTTGTCAGTACAGTCATTAAGGATTCCTGGTTTATAGCAGTGTCTTGCAAAACAACTGATAGTTGTGTGCAGATCAGCAATCCAAAGTTCTTTTTATCTAAAAACTGCTTTGAAGTGAACAACTGCCAGGCTTTGAAACCAAGCAGTTTTGGTCACATTTCAAAGAAAATCTCGAGGAATCTCAGAGTCTGTTTTCATTTACTGTCAAAGCTGTATTGGGTCTATAAGCTCTAGGAAAATGGACTATAAACAAGCTAAAGTTTCTACATCCTATTAAGAAATGAAGATGCTAATGCACTTCCCTGGACAACTTTCCAAAGCTTATAGTTAGTAAGTTGGGACTTACCTCATTTTTGGATTTGGCATTACTGTTTGAGTCACCGGCTGATGGACAGCTTTACTTTCCAGATCAGAGGGAGAAAATGCTTTATAGAATATTTGCTCTGGCTTTTTATAGGACTCCCGACTATAAATAAGCTCTTGAAAGTAATGTAATGAAAATTCAGTCTGAATCAGTCAGTGGATCCACATGGAGCCATGATATGGCTAGATACAGCTCCCAAATAGTGTTGACCTACTGTCCTCTTTAATCAAATGGATCTGTGTTGGAGGAACACTGCAGCATTGTGACTACAGAGTTGATCCTCTTTTTCAGTGCTGTTACTCTGAAATTATCATTTTGATTTCACATCAGATTCTGGAAGCCAAGCCTTCAATTCAAACTGTTCAAGATATTGTGACTGTTACTGAGGTGCGTGTTCTACATTTTCATGACTGTAATGACTGATTATATATGCCCTGCATTTTAGTTGAGAATAAATACATGATGTTAAAATAATATGTCAAAAAAATTCTTTATTACTCTAAATAAAAGGAAAAAAAAGCTCATGCAAGGGTTATGCAAGTGAATTTTGATTCAAAGTGAAAACTGTCGTATTGTTCCAGGTTTGCGCTTTGCATCAGACCCCTTCATTAAATATAGAGGCTGGGGTGG
>NW_015158286.1:0-1166 GCF_000732505.1 Cyprinodon variegatus
TACCTAGAAGTACTACAGACAAAGGTGAAAGAATAAATCATAGCCATGCATTAAGTACAGTGAGGTTTTACTAAAGTGAGGGAAAAAAAGATCTCCGCATTAATTTGTGCTGGCCTTTGTGAAGGTGTTTCTTTATAACTAGTATTTTCACGACTACAAGGCGCATATAAACTTCTTTTTTTCCCTCAAAATGTGTGGCGCACCCTATAGTGCGGAGCGCCCTATGTGTGTTGTTGTTACTGTGAACGTTGTTGAGACCGCCATGAGAACGTTAAAGGGGGTAGTGTGGGCGTGGATTAGCTGCCATGCAAATGGACAGAAACTGCCGCCTGTGGTGATTTTTAAGAGAAAGACTTTGCCTAAAGAGACTTTTCCAGCTGGAGTCGTTATTAAGGCAAATGAAAAGGGCTGGATGGATGAGGAGATTATGAAAGAGTGGCTGAGGGAAGTGTATGCAAGGAGACCAGGTGTTACACCGCTCGACATCGGTGTAAACCGGCCGTTCAAAGTAAGGCTGCGAGCGGCTTGGGAGCGATGGATGACAGCCGGAGACCACAGTTTCACGAAAAGTGGAAGGCAGCGCCGGGCAAGTTACGCCACCGTTTGCGGATGGATTGTAGATGCTTGGGCTAACCTGTCTGCTGGCACTGTTGTTCCAGCTTTTGCAAAAGCCGGCATCATTTCTGAGGAGCCGCACGGCACGGAAAGTGACTCTGACAGCGAAGAAGGGGAAATTGGCATGTCTGATTTAGCGCAGCTGTTTAATTCAGAAACAGAGGATGATGACTTCCATGGGTTTGATTAATACTTTGTAATAAATACATGAATAAAGCACAAACAGACTCAATTTTTTTCCCGCACTATTTTTAAATACGCAGTAGAGGTATTTAAACATAGTAGAGGATATGTACCGGTATATAAAACCCGTGCCCTATAGTCCGGTGCGCCTTGTGTGTGTTAAATAAAGTAATGGCACACATAACTGAAACTGCGCCTTTTAGTATGGTGCGCTTTATGGTCGTGAAAATACGGTATTCTACGACTGTATCTTTGACAGTCCAAATATGTTTAAATGCACACACGTCTCTTTTAATTCAATAAGTCTAAAATCTAAAATGTAAATGGATATGATTCAAGTTTTTAAAACATCTGCTGTGCTTGCTGCT
>NW_015158287.1:0-1166 GCF_000732505.1 Cyprinodon variegatus
GGTGAGCCCCCCTTTCTTTCAGATGCTCCACACCTCCTGTCTCCTCAGGTATCTAAAAGTTCCCGGTTAAGGCCGCAACACAACGAATCTGATTTGTGTCCGATCTGACAGAAAATCGTCTCGGTCGAGGTCATTGTGTTTTGGGGTGATTAAAAGTCAGTTTTCAGAGAGTCAAAGTTTTTTTACGGGGTTGCATAGCTCAGACTGAGACAGAGCCCAGGTATATCTTAGTTGGACTTCGTAGCAATTCAGCGACAAGTTCATGGATCTGACAGGAAGACAGACGCGGCTACAAAGTAAAACATCTACTTTGGGGAAAAAATACAAAATAAAATCTGTAAATGGCACAGGGAAATAGTCTCCGACACGGAAAACCTGGGTTCAAATCTGGCCTTTGCCGCATGTCTCTCCCCCTCTCCTACCCCCTTTCTGTCAGCCTACTGTGGAAAAAATGAGTCAATAGTGCAGTAAAAACAAAAACAAACAAAATAGAATACTTTAACCATGATAGGAATTCAGGAGGACAGAAAAAGAAAATAAGTGATCCTCTTTGAGCTTGCACATTCGGCCCCAATGTCCAAAATGTATATGGTCACTGGCCCAAAAAATACATACATTCATATTATGAAGCTACTATTTGTACAGTGAAGCTGTCCCAGGTCAGTTCTGGATACAATGTAGCTGCCATGTTCTGGCGCCTCGGGGCCCTCTGTCCACCATCAGTAGGCAATGCATGGGGGGAGTCTTGCAAAATGCCTGAGGAGGGGGCTAGGGTTAAAACCAGCCCAAGACGAACTTCTGTACCCCATCACCCCTTAATTAGAACATCTAACCCCAGAAAAAGAACAGCATCAGATTAAATCACACACAGCTGGATTATGGTTAATGGCTGCATTATTATTAATTATCAAAAGTTGCAGAGACTTTGATTGAGGAATATCTTAGTAACAGCGACGGAGGACATGTGTTATTTTGGTTTGGGAAATTTTCTCTGAATCTGGTGCGGCACTCTTTGAGTTCCCTGAAATTTTTTTTTTGTCTTCTATCAACTTTACACGCTTACTATTCTTGCTGATCTTGCTGATTGCAAAAGTACACCTCATTTCTGAGGTGCTAAAAGTTTTGTCCAAGTGCTACATTCTAGACAATATTCCTACTAGCATTCT
>NW_015158288.1:0-1166 GCF_000732505.1 Cyprinodon variegatus
AAACATTGTGGCAATAACTTTTTGTAACTTAATGCCATGGAACAGACAGAACCGACTTGGTGGGCAGTATTTTAAATTCAATTCAGTTTATTTATTTAGTGCCAATTCACAGCATTATTCACAACATATTTCTCCTCTATGACGGCCATGAAGTTTTTAAAGCTTGGCTTGTCGATCATGCATGCATGCGCACGGGCATGCGGGCATATATGTCACGTAGCGTTGCGTCAGTGACCTCAGTGCTACGTGACAGTTTGACAGCCCCTCTGCCGTTTTTATTTTTACCTCTGCTGTGTGCGGGTAAGGCGAGCGGCGATCGGTCAAGTTAGTAAAACAAAAAAACATTTAAAAATCAAATATTGTTCACAAGTCAGAAATCACAAGTCTCAGTCAAGTCTGAAGTTCTTCAAATGCAAGTCTAAGTCGAGTCTAAAGTCATTAAATATGCGACTTAAGTGCGACTCGAGTATGAGTCACAAACTCGAGTCCCCACCTCTGTTTCACAGTGAATGCAAAGTTGGATAAGGCTCTGGAGGCTCTGCAGCTGTGTCTGAAGCTACTTCCCCCTAACAGAAGAGAAGAGCTGCGCAGGTTGTTGACCTTCATGTCATCAGCAGCTGAACCGAAGGCGGTGAAGGTGGACAAGGAGGTGAAAACTGGACGGGTTCTGTTTTTAAAGGGTCCATTTAAACATGTGGGACAGTGAAAGCAAAGCAATATGCAGAGATGGAAATCTGTTGGTATGTTAACTGATATGAAGGTTTGTCTGCAGATGGAGAACAGGCTCGCTGTAAAGAAGTCCTTCTGCAAGGCAATACTTCACAGCAAGACTTTCCCAAAGGAGAAGGAGGATCTGCTGCTGGTCTTCATGCTGAGCAACATAGAGGAAATATTTAAGGTGGTATTTTCCCATCAGACGAGCTCAGAGTTTGAAGTGACGCTTTCACCTTTAAAATGACACCCAAAACAAACATCGATGCCTTAATTATACCTCGTTAATCACAAAAACCCAGATTGTAGACTGACTGTACAGAAAATGTTCTGAAAGTTTGCATCAAGTCATTTCAGTAAAGTTATTAAGCCATTTTGACTTGATACACAGAGCTGCAAATTGTTTAATTCAGGCCTATATTCCTAATGTTTTCCCTCCAAGAGTTTCCTTTAAA
>NW_015158289.1:0-1165 GCF_000732505.1 Cyprinodon variegatus
ACAGGAATGCTGATGTCATCAGCCTGCATTCATTAAGCTGAGCTGATGTCATCAGCCTGGATTTATTAAGCTGAGGTCATCAGCCTGATTCATTAAGCTGATGTCATCAGCCCGATTCATTAAGCTGATGTCATCAGCCTGCATTCATTAAGCGGAGAAGATGTCATCAGCCTGCATTCATTAAGCTGATCTCATCAGCCTGTATTCATTAACCTGAGCTGATGCCATCAGACTGCATTTATTAAGCTGAGTTAATTTCATCAGCCTGCATTCACTAAGCTGATGTCATCAGCCTGGATTCATTAAGCTGAGGTCATCAGCCTGGATTCATTAAGCTGATGTCATCAGCTTGCATTCATTAAGCTGATGTCATCAGCCTTCATTCATTTAGCTGAGCTGATGTAATCAGCCTGCATTCATTAAGCTGATGTCATCAGCCTGCATTCATTAAGCTGAGCTGATGTCATCAGCCGGCATTCATTAAGCTGAGTTGATTTCAGCAGCCTGCATTTATAAAGCTGATGTCATCAGCCTGGATTAATTAAGCAGATGACATCAGCTTGCATTCATTAAGCTGAGCTGATGTCATCACCCTGCAATCATTAAGCTGAGCTGATGTCATCACTCTGCAATTATTAAGCTGATGTCATCAGCCTGCATTCATTTAGCTGATGTCATCACCCTGCAATCATTAAGCTGATGTCATCAACCTGCATTCATTAAGCTGATGTCATCAACCTGCATTCATTAAATTGATGTCATTAACCTGCATTCATTAAGCTGATGTCATCAGCCTGCATTCATTAAGCTGAGGTCAACAGCCTGGATTCATTAAGCTGATGTCAACAGCTTGCATTCATTAAGCTGATGTCACCAGCCTGCATTTATTTAGCTGAGCGGATGTCATCACCCTGCAATCATTAAGCTGATGTCATCAGCCTGAATTCATTAATATGATGTCATTAGCCTGCATTCATTAAGCTGATGTCATCAGCCTGGATTCATTAAGCTGATGATATCAGCTTGCATTCATTAAGCTGATGTCATCAGTCTGCATTCATTAAGCTGAGCTGATGTCATCACCCTGCAATCATTAAGCTGATGTCATCAGCCTGCATTCATTAAACTGATGTCATCACCCTGCAATCATTAAGCTGATGTCATC
>NW_015158290.1:0-1165 GCF_000732505.1 Cyprinodon variegatus
TGGCATTTCACTGCCTAGAAGTGGGGCTCTGCTAACCGACAGACAGCGGGTTAGAGGCAACAATCACCCGGAATGACATGGTGCAAAAAAAAGCTGAAGCTGGGCATACACTGTACGGTCATCGCACGTAGCTACATCTCAAACTGTACGATGAAACCGCAGGGTTTAAAAGTACACAGGTCACCATGCATGTTCAACACTGTCGCTCTGATGCGATCTACCTGCTCACACTGCACATCCAAAAACCACGTTGGACTCAGCGCCAAGAGATGGCCGAACATTCTGGAAGAAGAAGAAGAGCTCCCTGGTTTGCACATGCTCAGTGCTCGAGGTTCAGGTAAATCTGCTTGTTACTCTGCTCTAACAGCAGGATTTGCCCACAAACACGTCATGACGGCCAACTGAGTTTCAAACATGCCTGATTTTCTCCCAACCTTATGATTCCTGATCAGCAGGTGGTGGTTGTAGGCTGATCGCCCCTCGTTACGCCCTGTCCACTACACAACAAAGGATGCACAAGGAGGCTGAAACTCGGCCTGATGGAAAAAAATCTTGCACGACTGGAGAATCGGCCCACCCATACAGCGTATGCCCGGCTTTAGCAGGCAGAGCAGAGACCCACAGGGTTATGATGGCAAGTATTACATCATCAACTAGCCCCCTAACTCCAAAACAAACGTCCATCACTATATTTAAACACACCATAAAAAGTTACCCAGCCGTACTTTTGTACTTTAGCCTCCCAGCTGAGCTGTACGTGTGATAATGCTGTCCACAGTGAAGGAAATCCTCGCTGTCTCCTAAACACTATGCATTAGGCCCCCCCCACCTACTTACTGTCCTAGAAAATATCCAACACCACAACTGCAGTTTTCTACCAATCTATCATTCTTTCTACGCTGCAGCAGTTTATTTCTTTGCAGGACATCATTGTTTGTGCATCATCTAAAACTGAAGATGTTTGTGAATGTCATTATAACCTTGGGCAACTACTTTCCAGATTTGTTAATGACTCACCATTGTTCTAATTGTACACTCAGAAAAAAATCAGTGAATCTGGCTCAAAATCTGCACTTTTTTTTGCCTTTTTTCCAAATCTCAAAGCTCTGCACCGTCCCAAACTGTGGCAGGATTGTAAGAACTGCAGAGGTGAGGCATGTTGATG
>NW_015158291.1:0-1165 GCF_000732505.1 Cyprinodon variegatus
AGAACATCAAGGTAAAAGAAAATATTTGTTTCTTTCTTTATATACAAGCAATTTATTTAAAAGTTATAATTTCCTTGCCTTGCCTTACTTCCAGGAGCAATATGTGCTCCTTACTTTCATACTAGCTTGATCTCAAAACGTCATGGTAGATTCAAGTAAGCTTGTGTAGAAAAGAAAGAATACTAATTTTGACAAAAACACTGTCAGGGCTCCAGTCTGTTTGTTTGCTTTTGTGTGTTGTCTCCCTTCCACCAACAGGAGGCGCCTGGTTCCGGTTCGCCTCCTCACACACCTGCTGATGGTTACCTCATTAACGGAGTGCTCTTAAGCTGCTGGTTGCCACTACCTCGACGCCAGAGTGTTTGCCAGTTTTTGGTACTCTAGCCAAGCTGAGTTTTTGACTGAGTTCTTGACTACCTGAGTTTTTACTTTGTTTTTGCCTTTGCTTCTCGGCAGGAAGTCATCCTGCAAACTGGGCCTTTTCAGACCTCCTCTCCCAGGAGGGATCAACTGAGCCTCAAACTGAGCTGGGGATTCAAACTGAAGGTTTGGATCCAGTCTTCTTGAGAGGACGTTGAAATTACTCTCTGAGCAAGGGAATCATCTTTACTACGACCTGTTCAAGTACCGCAGGAAATCTGAGTGGCAATCAGAATCTCCGTTCATCTACACCACAGGTGTCAAACCGGTTCCAGAAAGGGCCGTGTGGCTGCAGATTTTCTTTCCAACCAAGCAATAGCACTCCAGACTCCATTCATCTCATCAAGTCATCATGTTCAGATTGGACTCCTTTGATTAGATGACTGGAGTCTGGTGTGCTATTGCTTGGTTGGAAAGAAAACCTGCAGCCACACCGCCCTTTCTGGAACCACTTTGACACCCCTGATCTACACATCTACAGTTCTGGGTAAACCCTGTTCCGCCCTCCACTGAGTCAGACTAACTCTGGAAAACAACACACAGATTGGTTCAAAGATCCTTCACTTCTCTGGAAACGTGAGTCAACAACCAGATCCTCTTCTTCAAAATCCACGAATGAAATTTCCCACTGAGCCTGAACTAATCGTTTGTCTTCCCCTCACCTTCCAGTTCCTGGTGAGCAGAGTTCAGAGCAACACTGTACCGTTCTTAATCTCTTCAATAAAACCTATTAAACCTTTTCCCC
>NW_015158292.1:0-1165 GCF_000732505.1 Cyprinodon variegatus
AATAACCTTCAAATCCTCCCTAATTTTGCAGCAGCAAACAGTAAAGCAAAGCATGAATATATTGTCACTGCATCGCATCACGTCTCCCCATCTGTTACTGGCAGTTTGCTCATACCAGGGCTTAAGTGCCATGTGCGCCATTTGACGCATATGATAATGAAAGAAACAAAGTAATAAGAAAATGTGTAAGTAAGCAGCAGTGAGGTAAAAACATCTGTGGCTAAAAAATGTAGCTCCCCAAAGTCCCCCCCCTGTTTTTTTTCACCAAGGTTGCTTGACTTAATAGTTTAAATTGACAACCTGTTGAGTAAAACAAGACAGCTATCTGCTGGGTACAACTACGCAGTTATTCTTCCTCATATCGGAGGGGAATCACATCATTAATGATGCCAACCAACGGAGCATGATTGCAAATTTTTTATAATTTTGGTGTTTTGTTTTTAGTTTTCAATAAGAATTATACCAGGATTAATCCAGCATTTATTAAACCTATTGTGAGTCTGTAAATAACTAAAAGGACAAACAGCTAAGCCAGAAAGCTCACAGATCTGAGAATTTACCTTTACCAACAAGACCAGGCAACAGAAAAATGGCATAGTTATCAGAGGGTTAGCATCAGCTGAACGTTAGTAGATGTTAAGCAGGATATTTACATTAAATAATTGCCTTTGTCCCTCCATCATCTTGTAAACATATTATCCACCACCAGCCCAGTTTCTGCAACATCCTCCCATATATATATATATATATATATATATATATATATATATATATATATATATATATATATATATATATATATATATATATATGTGTGTGTGTGTATACAAATTTTTTTTTAAATAATGATAACTAGAAAATGAAATGGCCTCCACTTGTTTATACCATATCCTGGACAGCTGAAGTGCATTGGGTAGCCTCCAGCAGCCTGTATTAAAATCTGTGTCAGTATTAAAAAACGTTAGTTAGATTTTTATATTCAGTTTAAATTACAACCATTAAAAGACACATCTACTATAAATCTTGATAAATTGATAATTGATATTTGCCCCTTGGGTTGAGGGCCCAATATAAATGTCTTTCATGGGGCCCCGAATTCCTGGCGGCCCCCTGTGTCTGGTAACTAAAAACTGCAGCCACTCTTGTTTTATTTATTATGCATAAC
>NW_015158293.1:0-1165 GCF_000732505.1 Cyprinodon variegatus
ACTAGAAAAAATATATCCCTTATTTTTGCTCTGGATTGGTTTTCTATTGCTTGGGCATAGTGACAGTAAACTGTGAATAACTCTTTGGAAATCTTAAACAGAATTTTAAAAAGACATTGTTATCAACAATGTTGTTCTTCTGTTAAGTTATGAAGATTTGGAGTTTGACTTGCAATTAAGGTAGAATAAAAAATATTAAACCAAAAAAAAAATACATTCGAATGCACATTCAGCAGATCAAAGTGCTAAGTTAACAAAATAAGGGAAAAAAAGAATTAACTAATTGTCAGAATCTCTGAACATAGGACCCAGAATTCAAGCAGAGAGATCAGGGTCATTTCAAAACAAATGTTTATTGAAGAAATAGGTGTGCAGCTGCTCGTCAGCAGGGACAGCCTACTTTCAAATAAATTGACCAAAAATAAAGGCCACTAGAGCCAGAAAATAGTCTTTGAAAGCCTTTACTGTAACAGATGATTTTTTTTTTTATTAAAAATAGTACCGGTAAGTGCCATTTTTACAATGCATGTTAAATATTCTGATTTCACTACCTAAAAATAAGTGGTCTCCATAAAGAAGTTTTTTATCTGTAAGTGATGTACATTTTTCTTGATTTTCAAATAAAATCATGTCTTTTTGATCTTTTCTTTCATAAATGAAATAAAAATCAAAACATTGTTCTCAGGCTAGTATAAATGCTAATTCGTTCTCATCTTTTTTATATAGCAGAACACTCATATTTGAACTGAAGAATAGCTTAGAAATCAATATTTAGTGAAATAACCCACTTTTTCGATTATGGTGTTCACAATCGGCTGATCAGGAGCTCATTTAGTAGAATAACAAACAGGAGAATTAGGCTCATGTTTTACTTAAAAACATTATTTTTGACCACTAACATTAAACTTTTAAAAAGTCCTCTTAGTGGATGTTACATTTAATATGGCCGAATATGAATGGTGGTTTTTGTTTTTGTTTTTTGTTTTTGTTTTTTTTCTTAAAGACGTTTAATAACATCCAACAGATAGATAAGGCAGTTTCATGGATTTGGAAACAGCAGAACATAAAATTCAAGGTGAAAAATATTGAATCAGTAGATACAATTAAATAAGTAGGTCAATTAGACAGGCTTAGATTTTATTTTGTCATTTTGTTTACACAAGTG
>NW_015158294.1:0-1164 GCF_000732505.1 Cyprinodon variegatus
CGAACTCGGTTCCTTACGACCGTTTACACACCACGCTAGCACGGTTCCTCTCCTCCTAGTGGCGATATACGGTAATACTGCTCTCTAGATGGAAACGATCAAATCAACATGGCTGTGCCCGTAACATTCAGGAAGTTTATGGAGAAATAGGTGAAGAAGGCAGCCTCTCGTGAATTTACTTGACAGAGTCAGCTTTTGGGAAGTGGATACGACAAACGATAGTCTAATCAGGGCTTCCAGAGGCAGGAAAACAATGACAGACGTTGAGGTTCATCACACTGCTAAGCAGAATCATCACTGGAAATTAGGGATGCCAACCGTCCCTTGAAATACAGAATCGTTCTGTATTTAGAAATAGAAGCACGTGTCCCGTATTTAGTGGAAAAGGAGCGCACTTTGTCCCGTACTACGGTGAGAGTAAAAAATAGTCAGTAAAAAGCTAATGGAAAATGAAAACGTTAGCGTAAACAACACGTTAGACACAAAACTTACGGTACACCTGTCCTGCGTTGTGACCAATGAATTGACAGCGTATATGTAATGATCCAGAATCCCCTCATCCCATTGGTCGAGCCCAATGTTGCTAATGGAGAAGATAGCAGGAGACAACAGAGCAGGATGGGGGACGAACAGAGGAATTTAAATGCTGACGCCGCTTTTGGGGGTGGTTTACCTTCGCATAGCGATGCTTCTCCTCCAGAAAAAAAAAGGATGCAGAAATATGGAAAAAAGAATACCTGTATGGAAAGAGTCAGCAAAAATGAATATAAAGCCCACTGCAAATATGCATCTAATTCAATGCAGATTTGAGTCAAATAGTTAAAAAAAAATAATTTCACGTGCAACACGGTAGGGAAGCTAGGATTTTCATGAATGTTCGAAATTTCCTGATTACGGAGGCTGACTGTAAGGAGATGCTCAGGCGCTCTTTGTTATCTGAGAACCGAGCCCTACTGATGAAATAGTTAACCATGTTAACGTGGTTCGGTTTAGTTGTGCATACCATTTACACACAACAGTTATCTATGTTACCGTTCTCGGACCGATCTCTGTACAGTTTCAAAAAGGGTAGTGGAAATGGGGCTATAAGCTAATAAGGTCGTTTTAGCAGCTAAAGGGATTCATGTTCCTGAAGGGAAACTGACATAATTCTGAGCCTGTAAG
>NW_015158295.1:0-1164 GCF_000732505.1 Cyprinodon variegatus
CGGCATTCACTGATCCACAATTCCGCCAACACCCTGTGTTTATACCCTTATATTTATTCTTGAATTTAGGCGTGATGATAAATCATATTCGATTTTTCCATGTGAACTGCCTCCATCTCAGTGAATCTGTGGATGTCTGACGTGTTTTCCACATATCTAACCAATTTTCATCTGAAATTGTCGTGTCAAACCCTGATTCCCACTTTTCTTTTATATACTTAATTTAAAGTTTATTCATAATCAGTTTTTGATATTGATTAGAAATTATTTTAATTTTTGTTCCTCTGAATGAGTTTATCATTATTTTGATCAGCCACTTCCACAGAGGGATCCCAACGGATTTCTGTCTTATAATAGTCTCTTAATTGCAGTTATCTGTAAAATTCACGTTTATTTAAATTATACTTCTCCATTTGTTGAAAACTCTCCAGCTCCCCGTCTTTCTGAAGGGTAAACCATCCTGTGATCCCCTTGCTTATCGATTGTTTGAAGCCTTTATCATACATTGCTGGTTTGAAGTCGCTATCCTATGCTACCCACCTGAGCACTTTCATTTCTTTCTTTATCTTGTGTTTTTTAATGTTTTGAACCACAGTTCCAGTTTGATCACTGTAATTGGATCCCTTTCTTTTTCGATCTTCTCATATCTATCTTCATCCCCAATAACACTTTGCATTGGGTGTCCTCCAAGCTTTCTCCATATCTTTCCACTTAGCTATGCAGTCTGGTGTCCACCAGCATATGACATGTCTGAGCTGAGCTGCACAGAAATGTACTCCCTCAGTTTGGGAGACCCATACCCCCTTAGTCTTTCGGTAGCTGGAGAGTTTCATATTTACCTCTAGGTTTTCTTTGCCACCCCAAATGAATCTTGATATTATCTTATCACAGGTCTTAAACTGTTTTTACTTAGAAAAGCATCTTTAAAAATTAAAATGCAGCATGAATATAAAACATGCCAACACTAGTTTAACATTAATTCTATCCACATATATTCCTAGAATTAACTGATTAACTATCCAGTTACATTAGGTGCATTTCTCTCAGCTTTTTCTAATGCACATTTTAAAGTATTGCATTAAAAAAAACTTGCTGGACATGACAAAATTGGAAAAAACATTTTTACACTCACTTGAAGTGATTTTTCGGCTTTTCTGAAAAAGG
>NW_015158296.1:0-1164 GCF_000732505.1 Cyprinodon variegatus
TTTTTTTTTCTTAATAAAACCCTGGTCCTTAGAAAAAGGCTCCTGAAGCTAATATCCATAGAAAATAATGAACCTTTCAGCTTTTTTCCAAAAGGTTAAGACAGGGGTCGGCAACCCAAACTGCTCAAAGAGCCATATTGGACCAAAAAACAAAAAATAAATATGTCTGGAGCCGCAAAAATGTAAAAGTCTCATACATGCCTCTTATGGAAACATGGGCTCTAAGTGTATTATCCCACTATAGAAAAGGACTGTGTGGGCTTAAATATATAATAAGCATTCATGATAAAATGTTTATCCTCGAGCAAATGTCACATAGCAGCATGAGGTGAGGGAGGAGCAGTGAACGCTCCCATCGTGCGCTGTGTCATCATGCGCCGCTTAACCGCCCTTCAACGCACGGTTTAAGTTTTGTTGCATTGATGAAATTATAGAAACACGATAAAGGAATCTTTCTACACTGGACGTGTTTCTGTTGGGAGGAGTTGATTGAGTCATGATGAACCAAGCAGGGACTGACACCCATGAGAGCAGAGCTCTCTAGCCCTGACATCCCACATCTCAGTGTTCCTTCGTGTGATTTATATTTTTAGGATTTGGGCAAAAAAATGGAAGAAAGTTCCCATCCCTGCATCAGAAACCAACGTGTTTGATCTGTGGACAGTTTCCCATCCTTGCAACAAAACCAGCAGCAGTAGTGGAGTTTGGAGATGCAATCCACTTCTTAAATCTACAGTACATTTGCTCTTCTCTAATTTATCCAGAAGTTCTGCAATCACGCTTTTTCTCTTTCTCCCAGCTTGGTTGTTGGGTGCATATTTAGCTTGCCTTCCCTGGAAATGCCTTTCCAAATTTTTATTTTTATTTTTTGCCAACCTCTCATTAGAAAGCGAAAATGCAGACAATCCTTCCGCATTGATAGTGAAAGAAAATTATTCGGTCCATCATTTGAATCCTCTTTTCTCATCAGCTATCTTCCTTTTGTCCCCTTTGGGATCCAGCAGCATTGTTTGCCTGTCACTGCGCAGCGCTGGCTGCAAGTTATGACCACTGATCTCTATGGCTATGACGCAAATTATTGTTTAAATTTATGTACTATACAAATGTTTACAGCAATGGAAAACATAATTATTTTTTGTTTGACCTCCTGCACACCATATAAAA
>NW_015158297.1:0-1163 GCF_000732505.1 Cyprinodon variegatus
AAAAATGACTGAAAATCAGTGGAAGTCAATGGGAGTAAACACACTGAGGGGAGGGATCTTCAGTTAGAATTTAGCAAGTTCATTAAAAACATAATTTAGAAGGTATTCATAACAAATGATTACCTTTGAATAAAAACTTTAATTGACTAAAGAAACTACAGCTAAAATCAAGTTTATTTCAAAAGCTTCTGTTTTCAACGTTTTTCAAATACTGATGATCATGTAATCATTATGTAGCCATAAAAAAAACTGTCAGTAAAAAAGAAAGAAAACTGATGGGATTGAGTTTGAAACTTCTGTCTCAGAGTGAGAACTCTTCTCAGAGACGATCTTTGTTTCAAAACATGGCGGCCTCCATGTGAATGTCATGCCATGTTAAATCCTACGTCTTAATGATCAAATGCAAGCAGTTTGTTTAGATTTTGTAACATTAGAAGTAAATTTTATCTTCCTGTTTATTTGCTTCATCTGTCCGATTTTATGTGGAATTATTAAAACCCGGATTTCAAAGCTTCCGTAGATCTGGCGTGCAGGCTGCTTGTTTCCACATTAGCAGACCAGTGAATCGCCACCGAGGAGAATTACGATGGATCCTGACACGCAGCTTAGAAACGTAAGTCACTTTTAAACTCACTGTTTAAGTATTAAAAGTGGTGATGATTCTTATAAACTGGATCTCTTCCAGCTGCGGGATTTCCTGCTGGTTTACAACCGCATGACTGAGATCTGCTTCCAGCGCTGCACAAGCAACTTCAACTACAGAAACCTCACAATGGATGAGGTACTTGAAAACAAATCACCCCAACCAACATAATACACTGCATCTAAGTCAACATCTTGTTGCAAATATGGTGTTTTTTTTGCCACAGAATAGCTGAGTTACCCTGGAGCCAATTATTATCTCAGTATTTTAATGTATAATGCAGATGGATTATTCATAAAAATCTAATATTTATGCTAACTTTCTTGTTTCTAAGGAGAGGTGCGTTGACAGCTGTGCTGGGAAGCTGATCCGCACAAACCATCGCTTGATGGGCACCTATGTGCAGCTGATGCCTCGGATGGTACAGCGGAGGATGGAGGAGATGGAGAGCAAGGCTGCAGAGATGGCAAAGGCAACCGAGGCTGCTTCTGCATCTGAGACCATTGGAACTGCTCCAGCA
>NW_015158298.1:0-1163 GCF_000732505.1 Cyprinodon variegatus
ATGTAGCAAAAAATGCAGTTTTATCTTTAAACGAAATGCGCCCTGATGCCCACGTCAAGCATTAAAAAAAAAGGAGCATGCATAATGAGTAGGACCGATGACATCAGACCAGTTCAACTTAAGACCAATAGTGTTGGGAGCTGGAGAAGTACCACCATTCTCCAGCAGAGTCCGCCGTGGATCCTCCTGAGCCGAGCCTTCGACGCACCTGAGGCTCGTTCCATCATCAGAGGATCCACAGTATAAAAGCTGTCTTCAGACCTTGCCTCGACGCCGCAGTGTTGAATCTAGTTGGTTAGCACCTGAGCCAAAGAACCTTCTGAGAATCTTTTATTGCCCTCTGAGTCCTGCTAGGATCCTAATCCAGTTTTTCTCTGTGAGCTCTGGAGGAGCTTAGACTGCCGAGCCTGCCCTCTGAGCCAAACCCGAAGACTCTTCTCTGGATTTTCCATGCAGCTCTGGATTAAGAGCTGGAAACCCAAAGCCAAGGTCTGTGCCCTCATCAGAAGTAAGACGCTGAAGCAGTTATTGGACTCTGCTGAAACAAACCTTCCCTGGACCCAACAGCTCCTCTCTCTGAGCTCAAACCGGAACCCTCAAGGTATTAATCTGAACTTCACAAACCCAAACCCAATTGCTCTCAAAGCTAACCGCTCTGTTATCTACACAGAGTCCAGTGAACCAGTCCCCAGGCCTGAACCAGTTCCTGACAATATTCCATTTGCTTGTGAACAATAAACATTTTTATACTTTTACTCTTGTTTCCGTCTCCGTGGTGTTCTGCATAACTGGGTCTCATCAGTGAACCCATCATGACCAATAGTGTCCCTACCAAAGTTCAGATCAAACCTAAGCCCTGCTTAGTCTCCATTTAAACCCAGGTTTAAAGCCTTGCAGGGCAGCCTAAAGCCCACTGCCAACATTAAGACAGAAAAAAAAAGAAAATAACAAACGCTCAGTTCAGGGGTTTGAGAAAATATGGGAATCAGGAAATAGTCTATAAACCAAACTGAAAGATTGTTGTTCTCTACCAATTTAAAATGGAAGAGTATTCAATTTTTTTTTTTTTTATTCAATGTATAACATGGATGCATAAAAACCTCATTTTATTTCAGTGTTAAATTCTGTTTAAAGTAACAGATTATAATTAAAAACTTCTCCAG
>NW_015158299.1:0-1163 GCF_000732505.1 Cyprinodon variegatus
TTCATGGGAAGTCAATAGTTCAGGAAAACTAAACCAAAACAGTTGATTGACTTAGTAATTTCCCCCTTACAAATAACTCAACTAAATTTATTTATTTACATAGCACCAATTCATGTAATCTCATGACATGTAATCTCAGGGCACTTTAAACCAGATTCATACAGTCAGATGGGTTCAAAGTTCCTATCTAAGGAAAACTGTCTGATTGCTTTGACTCATTGACTAATCCCTCACACAATACTACAGTACATTCAGATAAATGGTCCAAGATTGTTTAGTTAGATTTAAAATTTTTGACATTATATTTTGAATAAGACTTTCAGCGGACTCCTTTTTGAAATAATTTGGAGTCCGGAAGTGAAATAGCCTAGTAAACTAGCCCCACCTGCCAGTGGCCAAAATCAATTTTGCCTCCGAATGGTCTAGCCTCGATCAATGCCCCAGGCCCTAGAACCGGCAGGCCAATCACAATGCAGAGATGTGTTTTGAGTTTGTCGATGCAAAGCAGGTGGGGTTTTGAGGGAAGGACGACAAAGCTGCACGACGGTGGAGAAAGCACAACAAGGAAGATCGCAACAACTATTGAAAAGTTTAGACCTTGGTGGCTTAAAAAAGCAAATGATTTGTATTCAAATCATGCCAGCAAATGAATTTGGGCTGTGTTCGATAAACAGATTCCCCTGGTACTGTTTCAAAAAAGATAAGCATTCCCAGGCCAGCAGAGAGACATAGTCTCGTCATTATGTCCTGTTTTTTCCCCTGGGTCTCCTCCTGGAAGGACATGACCTCCTCATGGAGGCCTCCAGGGGGCATCTAAAAAAGATGTCTGAACCACCTCAGCTGCTTCCTCTCTATCTTTTCCGAGCTTCTTCTGGATTACCAAGCTCCTAAGTCTATCTCTGAGTGCCCAGCCAATTTTCAGAGAAAGTTTATTTTAGCTGCTTGTTTCCAGTATATCGTTCTTTGGTTCATGATCCAGATTTCATGACCGTAGGTGAGGGTAGGAACGTAGACTGGCAGGTAAATTTAGAGCTTTGCCAGCAGAACCACAATATTTGCAATAGGCAGGACTTAATTTGATAGTCCTCAAATCAGACCCCCATTGGGCATTCAGAGCACTTAGAAATCCTGTCCATAAATATTAAGAACAAAGGGCAGCCCTG
>NW_015158300.1:0-1163 GCF_000732505.1 Cyprinodon variegatus
TCATAGCACTGTGTGCCATGTGGGAACTCTGGCCTTCAAAGCTGAACCAGTCGTGTTATAAAACAGCAGAAGAGCTTAAAGTTGTTTCCCTTGAATAAACAGCGTATTTAATCTCACAGTAAATATCAGGTATGGCAGAAATAATGTGAAATATGGAAGGAATGACGCGTTAAAAAGCCTCTAGATCTGGATCTGTTTAGAAAGTCATCAGTACCTGTTGGAATGTCCTGATCCAGAGTAAAGCTGCTTCCTCTGATCTGCTGTTAAGCTCAGATGTTTGCTTCACTGCTGGTTGAAGCAAAGAAACAAAGGATAAAAATCAGGTAGCAGAGAGAGATAGGCGGGTCCACTTACTTGATTTAATGAATGCTATGCTACCAGTTGGACTGGTCCCACTGCTTTGGGAGAAACCTCATGCATGCCTGTGTGTGGGAGGGAAACACAACAACAATACGTTCCTATGTAAGAATGTGGTCAGTATTCCTAGAGCTGCTTTCATTTCAAAGGCAGGAGTTTGGGAACAGAAAACCTTCCCTTTGTAATATTACCTGATTGGAATCTGCGTCATAATAAGGATCCTTTAGAGGAGAACAAAGAACGAGAACAATGTCTTTCACTAGTGCAACACACCACCACTATGGAATAAATCTGATTGGAGTTCATTCCTTTCCAAATGTATCTAATTCAATCCTTCCTTAGATTAAAAAAGATTGGATGCAGAACTATCTAAAGGATGAAGGTGGAAGAAAAGAAGAAATGCAAAGAAACTGACAGAACTTTAAGAGGACATTTTATAGCTATTTCTCTTTTTGAGCGCCTGAACCACTTTAATATGTGGATGACTTGCTCAATTATAGACCTATATCCATTCTTTCTTTCTTATCTAAAATTCTTGAGAAAAAATTTGTTGCAAAACAAGTACGAGAACACTTCCACCTGTTACATGCCTAAGATGGTTGTTTGTTTCTGCAGTTAGACCTTGCTCTGTTTTAGGCTCCGCCTCTAAGACTGGATGCTGCTTCCTGAATCTCAGACCAATCAAAACCACCTGCAGACTGTTTAAGGCCTGTGAAGCTGACCTTCAGGGTCTGTGTGTCATGTGTCTGCCGTAGACCTCTGCGTGTGGTGATGTAGAATCTAATGGGCGGTTAGTTTGCTGCCAT
>NW_015158301.1:0-1163 GCF_000732505.1 Cyprinodon variegatus
TTATAAATAACGAATTCTAAGGCAACGCAAATATTAAGGTTAAGAGGCTGAGCTTGTAGATGATTATAAATAACATAGTTATGTATAATATATTACATTTCTGACTGTATATCCCTGTAATTATTACACACTGTAGCTTTAATGCAACATTTAAATTAAATTTTTGAACTGAATTATGCCCAAAAGATTTCTTGGAAATGTTAGATTTAAAGTAATTTCATTCAACCAAAGAGTTGTTTTCTTTTTTTACGAAATAGTAAAAGTAGTCTCTAAAGATTGCAAAAAAAAAATCGGAAGAATTTTATTAATCTTTGATTCAGGTATTAAAAATGACAGGTCAAAATGTCCTTATATAATTGAAATACTTCCTAAATACTCAATGAAAAAAATATATTCAAGAATTGCAGATATCAACCCTGTGCTATAGTTGTTGACCAGTTTTAAGCATGTTTATATTTTGTGAAGAAAAAATCTTAGAAGTTGGACAGCCTTCATGTTAATTAGCTCCCTCCATATATTCGCCTCCATGTTCAAGTTAGGACTTCAATCAAAGAAACATCCTGGTAAAATTACAATAAATAAATACAAATCTTCAAAGGGGAATAAATAATTTGGTGCTTCATCATATAAACCATGGTACAATAAAGAGAATCGTGAACAACTAGAAATAATAGGAGACCTCCTAATTGGTACTGGATAAGAACTAAAAGGCTTTCAAAGAAAACATCCAGGGTTCACTAAATCTCCAGAAACATTGTAGGGGAATATTAATAAATTCAATGTTCGCTTTCAGATTGTATTTCTAAACAGAAGTTTGAGCACAAACAACAACAGCAAACAGAAAAGAAAATATATATATATCTGCAATTACAGATGGAGGTAACATTACTATCTATGGTTACTTTTCTTACGATGGACTGAGGTGGATGAAGTTATAATACTGGTCCCCAAAACTATCCAGTAATGCTTAAAAAAGGTTTATGTGCCTGTAAGAGCGGGATTATATGTACTTTTCTGCTTCACAGTGAGTCCAAGAATACATCCAAAAGAAGTTAAGTTGTCAGAGGAAGTTTGGATGTTGTCAAGCCTCCTGCTCCAGCCCACTTGCTGCCAGTGTCTCCTCGGCCCTCTCCTCACTTCCTGTCATTTGGTAGACATGTTTG
>NW_015158302.1:0-1163 GCF_000732505.1 Cyprinodon variegatus
GCAGCCATAGGCTCCGTGTCTGTGGTCAACCTCATGGCTCATGTAGCTAATGATAACTCTGTAATTATGGACTGAAACAAATTTCGAAAATGCTTAAAGGGGAACGCTGTTTTTTTTACATTTGATTTTATGTTATTACATCATGTTCTACTCACCCAGATGAGTTTTGTGTCATTTGGAGCTGTTCTGAAGATATTCCGTTAGGTTATATCCAGGTAACGTCTTCCTTTGGGAGAACGAGTTGAAGGCACAAAATAAAATGTTCATCATTTATTCTTTATGTTACGCCAGCATTCATAACATGTAGGCGAATCACTATCCCCTAGACATCCGCGGTTATATTTTTTATATTTATATTTTTTTAAAACAAAGCGGCGTGTGTATGACGTCATCCATGTGCGCCGGCTACCGTTCATTCTTCCTGTCCACTGAACTGCTGCTAGTTTTCCTCACATGCCTGGAAGATGTCTTGTGCTGCTACCACAGATGATCTCGCTCACCAAATGGAATGGAAAGATTCAGATTAGCTAGCCTAATGAATAGAAGTGGTAGAGCGTAGCCGCCTGGTGTAATGTACATTGGTTAAATATTTATTTATTTATTTATTTTATGTAAAAAATTCCAGCCTGGCACGCGGATGACGTCATACACGCACCGCTTTGTTTTTAAAATATATAAATATAAAAAATATAACCGCGGATGTCTGGGGAACAGTGATTCGCCTACATGTTATGAATGCTGGCGTACCATAAATGATAAATTATGAACAGTTTAGTTTGTGCCTTCAAGTTGTTCTCCCATAGGAAGACGTTACTTGGATTACAAAACCGAATATCTTCGGAACAGCTCCAAATGACACAAAATTCATATGGGTGAGTAGAACATGATGTAATTACGTAAAATCAAGGGCCCAATGTAAAAAGCCAAAATTCCCCTTTAAAATCGGTTTAAAGCTCATATTATTGACTTATTGACTAGTCCTAGTTTCAAATTGTTTGTTTTAAAGAGTTTAAAAAAAACTTTTTGAACAAAGTTTATGGCCCTAATATAGCCCCATACATATATATTGCTCAGCCGTGATAAATCAGGTCCCTCTTGTTCCAGCCTTAAGTCTTGATTGTATTTATTGAATACAAATGTACACTTCTCAGAACTGTTGTTTG
>NW_015158303.1:0-1163 GCF_000732505.1 Cyprinodon variegatus
TTTGCAGTCATCTCAACAACATAATATTTTACATGTTGAACATTTTCAAAATGCTTAAATGTTCCTTTGCTCTGAACAGGAACTGCAGCAGCAGTGCATTCCACACGACTTAGTTCATTTCTTTGTCTTGTTGGCACTAAGCCAGTGAGACGCTCGTTTCTTCTGGACAACATAGACTGACGACTCGGGTTTTATCAAGAGAGCCTTCTGGGATAACTTTAAAAAACAACAACTTATCATTCAGGATAAAATAAGCTTGTCTGCTGTAAAATTTTTGCCCATTCAAAGCACGGATCTGTTATGCTGCGGACTCTCCCCCACACTTAGCTTTCCTGGAACTACGGAAAGCCCAGAGGGTAAAACGAACGAACAGAGAGCGCAAAAAGATCATAAGCAAACTAGGGGTGGAACGGTTCATAAAATCCACTGTTCGGTTCGGACGGTTTTCATAAACCGTTCCATCCCTAAAGCGAACGGTGTGTGTGTTTTGATGCGCGATTAACATGCGTTAAAAAAAAATGTTGCCGTTATAGTCTAAAACAGTTAAGGCGTTAATAATGCTTTAAAACTAACAGCCCTGATATAAATATATAATATACTATAAATATCAGTGTAGTTTGGTTCTCTTGTGTTCTCAACAATAGGAAAACAGTCAATAAACAGATGTTTGAGCTCATTTTTGGAAAATACAAAAACCTAATGAAAGCGTTCAGGTCGAGTTTGGGTCCATCAGCCCCCACCCAAAATTGCGATTGCAGTATTATTGCAATTTTCCTTTGTACTAGGCACCACCATGTCTGCGTTTTCCTCAATGGTTCCAGTTTTACACGACCTTGAAAGCCGGTTACAGGACTTTACTGTAAAATTTTCATGGAAAATGTCTTTCTTGTACTGTAATGCATAGATCTAGGTGCTACCTGCAACTCACTGTTCCCTTCTGTACCACAGCATTCCCACTTTAATCGTATTTCCGCCATCTTAAGGGCTAAAGGGCTGTACTGTACTGTCTTACTCCTGTTAAATGTATTGTAACCAAAAATAGATTTGAAAATTGCATGTTTCTAATTTGCAATTATATTGCAATTTATCATCCAGCCCTGCACCACAGTTTGCCTGGAGGTGGAGCTGTTGTTAAATGAACGAGTGCGTCCGTCTATCGGCGC
>NW_015158304.1:0-1163 GCF_000732505.1 Cyprinodon variegatus
TCGAACATCTGCAAGGTGAGCTCGGGAACCGTCAGCGCCCTAGAAAACATAAAAGGAGTTAAAACATAAAAGTTAATTTTTTTTAAGGAGTGGGACCGACTTTAATATGGTGGATGGTGGGTAGGGTTAAGCATTGATCAACTTTTCAATTCTCCTGGAATTGTTAACATTTTATTTTCAATGCCTATTCCGCAGACAGAAAATAGAAGGTGCCCAATATCAGCAAAGACGAATCCACAGGAATATGTGGATAACCTTCTGTCTGTGCTCCAGAATTCAAAAATGTTCCCATTTAATTAAAGAAATGACCAGCTGGCTACCTGCCACAATAGCAATGGAATTATATAATGCAAAGAATGCCGCATTGCTGACATGACTCAACACCACTGAACACAACATGAGAGCCTGATCTTTGACCTGCTGCAACTGTGTTGTGCTAAGATGGATCTTCCTGCAGAAATTCCTCCTCTTAAATCATAACACGGCTTCTAGAGGGAGAGTGGAGCCTTTTTTATACTTTCTTCTTCCTACTTTACCTCTTAAAAGATACCCACCCTGTTTCCTCCATGATCTGAATAGAGTAAAAAGCTATTTAGCACAGTTCATTTGGAATGTGTTTCATATGATAAAACCTTCTAACTGAACAACAGAGTGCAAAATCTGATTGTTCATCTTTCCACAAAAAGCAAACACCAATACTTTCACAATCAGTTGAGTGGAACTAAGGTGCAGTAAATGAGGCTGAGGAGATAAACCCTGCTTTCTTGCTTTTTTCTCCATCTCAGAAACTCAACCTAGCACCACACCATAATGATAAATGATAAATAAAAATATTTTAAAAATCACTTGATATATCTACCGTAATGTGTTTTAATGAAGTTTTAGAGACTGAAGCTCAAAGTGAAAATGCAACTCTGGGAAAATCCATAATATATATTAAAGTTAATAGGTTTAATATTTATATATTGGTTGAAAATAACTATATGATAATTTATATTAACACTCAAACTAATTTGGATGTTAAAGGAATTCAATTTTATTGACAAGTTCAGACTATTTCATCCAGACAGAACTCTGATTAGCCAGTTTATTTATAACATGCAAACTTTTACGATTCTTCTTACAGGAACCGGAATCAATAAGAACCGGAATTGTTCAAATTA
>NW_015158305.1:0-1163 GCF_000732505.1 Cyprinodon variegatus
TTTAAATATGCTAAAAGTATTTACAGACTATACAGAAAAGTGTTGGTGTGGTTTTGACTACAATCCTATTCTTTTAAGTAAGTTTTTAAAAGATACGTTTTACTTTAGTACAGAAATGATCAAGTTTAACTATTTTTTTTAAAGTACATTTTTAGTTACTCTACACCTCTATTAATAAATCTGTTTTTACCTTTTCTTTTGTCTGCCGGTTTGTTGCACTGTCCTTAAAAAATATAAAGGTGTTGCAAGATTTTGTGAACTTTAGAAGAAAAATTACCTTTGGTGCATTCAATGACCTGCATGACATGTATAGGGTACTGTCCATAAATGCAGAGCCAATAGCTTTAAGAACTTTTTATACCTGTTGTTGTTTAGTGTTCTAAACCAGGCTTTGTTTTTTGTTAGTTACTTTTTTTTTCTTTGGCTTGGTGTGTGTGTCCTGCTGGGGATAATAAATACAATTTAAACTTTAGACTTTTTCTCTCTGAGGTGGAAACAGCAATCTTCCTTTGTGCAGCTTTGTTGTCGCAGCTGCTTATCTTTCATTGGGAGGAAGTTTGATAAACTCATCAAGAGGGTCATCTCAGTCCCAGCACGCCCCTTGGACCCTGTGTGTGAAGCTTGAGGAGTTGAATTTCCTCTGTGAGCAACCACTCCAACCTAAGGAACATTATGGTAGAATTCCTTCCAGCACCTGTTTCACATAAAAAAAAAATCTTACTTTGTAAATAATGCAGTTGAATCACCCTGTTCACATCCTGGTCATTTATTCAATTATATATTTCTATTCAATTACCTGCTGCTGATACACCTTAACCCTTTATAGGGTAAGTTTTTGATCACTTGCATACCCCTTACAAATGAAGTCCCCCACCCCATCCCTCAGTGAGGTCTAGAAACACAAGATCTATATCCAGCCATTCAGCAAAGACACTGCTACATGGCTGTACATCTTATTTAGGCATTTGACCATTTTAATGAGCCCTTGAATGATATATTACCTAGTGCAAATTAAGTTAGAAAAAAAAAATGAAGCCAAGAAAAAAGGTAAAAAGCTAATTAAAAGTAAAAAAGTTAAGTTAGAAAGTTAACAATTATATTTAGGTTTATAAACTAAAAACTGTAAGAGCCCGTATCAAGATTAATGCCTCTAAGGTTATGTT
>NW_015158306.1:0-1163 GCF_000732505.1 Cyprinodon variegatus
GCCACCAGGACATTAACGACATTTTTATTGGTCCCTGTGCGCAAGATTGACTTTAAGTATTTGGCTTGACTAGAATGTAATCTGTAAAACCTTATTGAAAAAAGAATACATTTCATAAAGCTTAATCTGAAAAGAAAAATGTGGAAAAAAAATAATAAAACCTATAAAATACATATATTTTTTTTCTAAATAAACAAAATTCAGAAATATAAAATCTGTAAAAAAAAAAAAATGAAAATGATTTCCAGACAGCAAAGGGATTCTCAAAACCCATTTTTCCTATTTAAACCTTTCTGGATTTAAATCTTTTTTTTTTTTTTTTTATTCACTAAATTTGCTCTTTGCTTCCTCTAAAAATCCCTCCTAAAGACATGATTTTTCTTTAGAGATGACTGGCAGGATTAGAGAAACAAATAAACCTTTAACATCAAGTTTTATTATTAACACTAGACAAAGTTTGGCAGAGTATTTAATCAAAATGAAAAAATAACGCGTCAATGGTGCAGGGGCTAAGTGACTGACCCATTTATAGAAGCTTATGTCCCCCCACTGTACGGAAGAGGATTAGGGCCACTGGAAAAAAAAAAAAGTTAACTGATTTTTTTTTAATTTTATTTGACTTTAATCTCAGAATTCTGACTTTAATCTCAGAATTCTGACTTTTTTTCTCAGAATTCTGACTTTTATCTCAAAATTCTGACTTTTTTTCAGAATTCTTACTTTAATCTCAGAATTCTGACTGAATTCTGACAATAAAAAAAGTCAAAATTCTGAGAAAAATTTCAGAATTCTGAGATTAAAGTAAGAATTCTGAGAAAAAAAGTCAGAATTCTGAGATTAAAGTCAGAATTCTGAGAAAAAAGTCAGAATTCTCGGATTGAAGTCGGAATTCTGGGATTAAAGTCGGAATTCTGACTTTTTTCCCATACTACATGTACACTGAAATAACATTTAAAAAATCAGTTAACTTTTTTTTTTTTTCCAGTGGCCCTAATCCTCTTCCGTACCCACTGCCTGTCTGCTTACTATTCTATATAACAAACATAAAAGCCACTAAAAAATACCTAAAAAAAATCCTATAATAAGTGAGAAAAACTGGCCCTAACACTGTGCAATCTGGAGCTGTGTGTGCTAGGTATGGTTTTATTGACATTATTCTGTAT
>NW_015158307.1:0-1162 GCF_000732505.1 Cyprinodon variegatus
CTGTAAGCATTGAGTTATCATTTAATATTCCAATAAATCTATCATAAAAGAAGATATACCAATACTAGTTGTGATCAGAGGTGTCGAGTAACGAAGTACAACTACTTTGTTACTGTACTTAAGTACACTTTTTAGGTATCTATACTTTACTCCATTACTTATTTTTCTTCCTACTTCTGACTTCTACTCATTACATTTTCAAACAAGTATCTGTAATTTCTATTCCTTACATTTTTAAAACAAACATTACAAGTTACTCTTGGCTTCGGTTTTATGTTTATAAATATATATTTCATGTCATGTGTGCCATCCAATGCAGATCATTGGCTCCATCCACATCTATTGAAAACTAGTGTAATTGGATGAGTCATATAACGCAAACACTCAATGGTTAGCTAAAGGAAATTATCAGAAGCAAGCAGATGTGTTTTTCAAACTGCAAACGTGAATTGTCTATGCCATGCTACAATGTCGGATTCAGAAAAAGATGTCGAAATGTCTGAAAGGTCGGACACAGATGAGAGCGTATCGGGAGACGGAGACCAACAAGACCTCCCTCATCCTTGGCCCTATCTCAAAGAATTTTTCTAAATAGTTGAAAAATTAAGCTTTAAATTCATATAGTGGCATCTGGCTGTTTTTTTTAAAGGTTACTTTATACTTTTATACTTTAAGTAGTTCTTGGAGCACATACTTTTTCATTTTTACTTGAGTAAAGAGGTCAAGTTGAAACTTCAACTTTTACCAGAGTGTTTTTAAACAGCAGTTTCAATACTTCTACTTAAGTAACAAATGTGTGTACTTTTGACACCACTGGTTGTCATAGGGTAAGGGTGGTGGCCATCTTGTGTAAGTCCTAGAGCTTGGAATCCTGAGGTTCTGAGTTCAGGACCACTCTCGGTTCAGTCCATTGACTCTATTCCAATAAAATACAATTTATGTCAAATTTATGTGCTATGTTTGTGCAGCAAAAACAAAAGAAAATCAGTGTGTGCTGCCTTTGTTTAAAAAATATTAAAGTTAGATCAAAGGTCAACCAGCCCCCTCACCTTCTTCAAATCTGATACAGGTGTGTTTGTGCTGGTTTGAGGAGCAACATTTTTTGTTTGTGTTGAGTTTGTTTTTACATTTTTTAAAGAAACTTAACAGGTCAAAAGGTCAA
>NW_015158308.1:0-1162 GCF_000732505.1 Cyprinodon variegatus
GTTAGCATCAGGATCAAAACGTTTTCTCACATATATTACGAGTTCCAATGAATGAAAGATGCTTCACTGTCACTTTAAACAATGTGTGACTGTCACGTTACTCATTATATGATTGTGATTTGACGTTAACTTCTGCTAATGTTGTTAGCTCTAGCTAACAAAGTAAACAGTGGATTGTTTCTTTCAGCAGGAATCTTATGAAAACTTAAGAGAATCAGTGTGTCATTGTCTACATTTACAACAGTCTGACACAGAACCATAAAAACAGCTCTGCTAATGTTAGCTATGCTGCGTTTACTCTGTAGGTTCCAGTCCAGTAGGACCTAACCGGGTCAAACGGGGGAAAATGGCGACCTCCATGGCTGAAAAATACGGAAACCGAGAGCAGTCGTACTCAACTTTTTTTTTTTTTCTCCTTCGTCTACTCAAGATAACGACATAGCTATTGCGTTATCACGGTTAAAGCATTATTCTTTTCTCAAGATAATGATCTCGCTATCACAAGAAAACAGTTATTGATTTCTCAAGATAACGAGATGATTAACCTGTATGACTAATGATTCCCAGTCCATCCGTTCCTGCGGGGCCCACAGTTGTGCAGTCGCGGTACCGTGTGTAGCAAATAATTCGTTTTTTAGTTTTCTATTTCTTTTCACGCATTGTCAGGCCGTGATGGATGAATGGATGGAATGCAGTTGAAACGAATCTGACTTTAAATGAAAATCTTTAACCTGGACTCATTTTGGGGGTTAATGCATCTTATACTTCTAAGGGGCAACGATGTCGTCTCGTCACCTTAAAGTTTAACACAGGATTATTTATAGAATTACACATAGGCCGCCATGACTTATACCTATAAATCCTCTTCCGCTGTTGTGGTACTGAAGGATATAATCAGTTTTAACACACACCAATCATCTAGTTATGATGAGAAAATGGCTTTTGTTACTTTTAGATAATGAGAAAATTAACTAATTTTCTCGAGAAACCACAGTGAAAAAAATATCTCAGGGACACGACCGCTCTCGCCTTCCGTAGAAAAATATAACATAGGATATATCATTTTTTGAAATAATTGTGTTTTTACAAATCACCAGAATTTTTTTAAGTTAGAAGAAAAACAACAGGTTTAGGCCGAAATGTTCAACTAGTCCTGGATCCC
>NW_015158309.1:0-1162 GCF_000732505.1 Cyprinodon variegatus
TGAATATAATATACAAGTTTCACTTTTTAAATGGAATTACTGAAATCAATCTACTTTTTCATGATATTCTAATTTTATGACCAGCACCTGTATATCCACTCTACACTATGCATATTTCCTGTTTGGTACCTTACTGGCTTGTTTTGTTTGTATGACTGCCATTGTGGAAAACAACTTGTGAATTCGGACCAGCTAACAGAGCGAGGTGCGCGAGAACGCTGGGACCCTTGTTCCATCCGGATCCCTGGGATAGAATATCATAAGACATACACTAACTATACTTAACAATACAGAGTGGGTTCACATAAAGCGATTGTTGTGCTAAGAACCTGTATTTGAAAATGGAGGGCATACATGCATTATACGCGATTATCTCATTTGCAATGGGATGCAAAGTGACCTTTTTTAATGTAGTTTTGTAAAATAAATCAATAATTAAATCGGAAATGCGGGGCAACATGAATGGAGTATGGTGTTACGTTCACAGCTGGGAAAGAGTGCGATAATTTAACTGTTAAATAAGTCCATACACATTCATCGGTCACATCATTAAATGAAATACAATAATGGCATAACTACAATATCAGAAATGGCCTTCTCCTGAAAATTTGACAGAGCGTGGTGCGATTTCGTCAGATTGGCAGGAAAAATTAAGGTGAGTGAGGAGCGGATTTAGAGCGGAGCGTCCTGGCGCAACTGAGCAGCGAAGCGAATGAGTGAAGATCCTCCTGAGCGGGGAGTGGGAATTGTGTGGCGCTCCGCTCGATTCATATGCTCTAATGTTTAGGTCAATATTTTGTGCAAATATTATTCTATGAAGCTGTGAAAGTTTCACTCAAGACCGCAATACTACGAGAGTCTGACTAGATCAAAAAACTACTTTGTTAAACATTTAAAGTCCCAGTCTGAAGTTACTGAAGGCAACAGCTGGAGGCACTAGTGGTGGGGAGGAAACTGCAGGAACCTGAAGATGCGATTATTGTCTGATTATATAAACCTAATTTTAAGTCTTAAAGGAATAGTACACCCAAAACATGATTAGCCTTCATTTTCTACTCACCCCCATGCTGAACAACACTCTGGAGTACTTTTTTGATATCTCAAATGCATCTGGAGATCTGGGAGGCTTCTTGCTGTCTGCTGACATTCAAATAATGGAGGT
>NW_015158310.1:0-1162 GCF_000732505.1 Cyprinodon variegatus
CACTGGCATACTGCAGGAGGGAAATTAGTGATTCACCTGAATGTGAGTTCTCAGGTTGGTGTTGGATGTCCTGGACGCTGACAACAGTTGTTTTTTTTTTTTATTGCAAAGCAGACATCTGTACACTTATTTTTTTTATCTGAGGATTCAACAAGTTTCATAATCTCTTTGTATTTATGATACTTGTACTTCTACTGTTTCGATTTGGGGGATACCTGATGTATCTACAATTATGGAGGAAGTCAACAACAATCTAGGCATTGATCAGGCTGACGGCAGCATTTGGCACGCTCACAAAGGCTGTGAATGAGCCTTAAGCAGTGGTTGAACTCAAAGTTGAGATTAGATAATATCTTGGATTTGCACATTCACTTCAAGGTGGCAAAGCCCAACAAATTCAGAATATTGGATTCGCCATGTGGAGCCCAGTGACAAAGGGCTTCAATGGTGACAAATTCTGTGCAGCTTGCTCTCAAAACAAAAGGTGTATTTTGGATTTCGGCTTCCCCCTCCCCCTCCAAAGTCCGCTGGATGTTAGGGCGGAAGGGTCCATAACTGCCGGCTCAACCCCCCCAACCTGAAATACCCCCCCCCCCCAAAATTGTAGTTGACAATAATGAAATTCATTGATTTATTGATTGATATGGGATGGAGTCTCTGGAAGAGAAAGGGGTGGATGGTGGCTGGGAGCTGAGGGTTGTGAAGATCTAAGAAGAAAAGTTGTCAGTAGTTGAAGAAGGTGAAAGTAACAGCAGGGGGTTCCAGGTAGGGGGAGGAGTGGGTGGGATGGTCAAACCTGTTGAAAAACTGATTCAGATAATTAACCCACATTGTCTCAGACAGTTTTTAAGTTATGATTTTGGCCTGAGATGGTCTTCAGGTAACCTGACTCTGCCAGATGGATTTGCTGCGCATATCCATCTGAAAACCTTCGGTTGAAGTAATTTTGGGAAGGGGCGAAAATACTGGTTAGCTGATTGGCCTATGTTGGTGATAGACAGGCCAAATAATCCAATCAGATCAACTAAGCATATGACGTACTAAGAGAACGACGACGAAGAGGAGCCAATTGATAGATCAAACTCTTGCCGAAACCAGTCGGGAGAAGAGCAAAAACATCTTTTCCTCTGAGAAAAGCCTCCAGAGCAGTGTTTTGCTCTTC
>NW_015158311.1:0-1162 GCF_000732505.1 Cyprinodon variegatus
AAAAAAAAACCTGTGTTACTTTAACACCTAGAGAGTAGAATATAACTCTGTTTCAGATAACATTTGGTCCCCTTCTAAACTAGTGTAAAGTTTAATCTATAGTCGTGTCAGTTTTTCAGAGTTAATGTTACTCATATTAGTTTAAAAATCAAGAAGACCTCTCAGAGACGCCATGTAGTGTAAAATTTACACTGCACGTCAAATTTTTAACTGACTTTTAACTCCAGCACTTGAGCAGATTTATACTCAGTATAGTTGTAAATACTCCATTTAGGGTTAAATACCGTATTTTCACGACTATAAGGCGCATATAAACGTCTTTTTTTTCCCCTCAAAATGTGCGGCACGCCCTAAAGTGCGGTGCGCCCTATGTGTGTTGTTACTGCGGACGTTTGAGACCACCATGAGAACGTTAAAGGGGGAAGTGTGGGCGTGGATTGTGTATAAAAGAACAGGTATGTGCTTTATGCAGAACTCTTCATCTCCTCATTGAGGAGATGATGAAAGAGTGGCTGAGGGAGGTGAATGTAAGGAGACCAGGTGGTTTTTTTCCACACATCACCATTGCTGTTATCTGTTTCTGTGAAAAATATGGTGAAACAAATGAACGCTGTGCTTGCTGTTATTCCGGGAGGTCTGACAAAGGAACTTCAACCGCTCGACATCGGTGTGAACCCGCCGTTCAAAGTAATGCTACGTTCACATCGGACGCAGCAAGAGCAGCAAAATCGCGTCTGCTGCTTCATTTTTGCTGCTTGTACCAGTTAGTTCTGATGCGCAGCTGAAGCAGCTTTGCTCCTCTGGCTGCGCGGTGCAAAAGTGTGTCTTGACGCACATTGGGCGGAACTACTCTATTCTTTCTTTGCCTTGCAGCTATATTTGCTTTTATCAGTGGGAATAAAGTAGTTTTAATATGTTTTTAAGAGAGAAAGTCCACCTGAAAACTTAATCCTTGCAGTCAGTTCATCCAGATTACCATCCTGCCTTCCAATATTGTCTCTGTCGGAGCCGCTCAGACCCCCACATACAGCGGTGCACTGTCAGTAGGAATCCTATTCAACAGCAGCCTCTGGCCGGGTCGCCTCCTCGCGGTTCACCGCGGCGGCTGGGAGGTGTTTTTCATCTAAAAAATCTAAACTGCAGGCACCAGGATAATAAAAGC
>NW_015158312.1:0-1162 GCF_000732505.1 Cyprinodon variegatus
ATGCTTTCAGTTTTTGAGGTTGTAAGGCCACCAGGCTATTACCATAATCTTTATCTCCCTTTTTGTGTCAATATTCAACACTTTAAGATGAATACATATCAAACAGAGGTGTGCATCGACCTGCCTTGATATGCGTAATAAAATGTGTTTGTTTCTTTGTCTCCCAGTGGGTTCCAGCCTTTGCTTCTTTGTCTGCAATGCTGTCCATCCCTTTAACTATGTACATCACAACATCTATCCCTGAGGGGCATATCCCAGAAATTACACATTATCACCCTTCGCTTTCACTCAGACGTGTTGCAGCATTTATCGCACCTATCAGGATGCATCACCAACATATGAACTCATCCTCTGTCTCACGTGGGAGGATGCAGATATAAATGTTCTCAACACAGACTGACAAACATCTAGATATAACACCCCAACAAATGCACTTACACATGCAGTTATTCACTCATATCCTGCAGATTCAACAACACTCTGTCTCTCCTGGATTGGTCCCCTTAGGGATGGTCGAACCCGATCCCATGTAATTAAATGGTTCTCATTGTTTACACTGAGCCCCTAATCAGTTTCAACAACTTATTTTGCTCACTGTTACCCTTTACGCCTGAAGGGGCTCTAGCTCTGTATGTGAGGTGTGTTTCTAATAGATCGAGTAAGGATAAAAGCACCAATGCGAATCATCTTGTTGACACCGAGTTGGAGAAAGTTTTAACCAGGAGAGAGAGTGAGTCACCCTGACAGGCAAAGGGTGATGGGAATATGAGTGTATTTGGAGTAAAGGGTGGAGTTTGGCTCTTTTTGCTTTTTTACCCTCAAGTGAAAATAGCTAAAAGGGACAAACATTTTAGGGATTGTATAGTTAGGTATCAAAAATGTCAATGGCAACGTCTCTATTCCTGTGGGACAGGAGCGTTTGGATGTATTTGCTGTCTCCAGTTTGAAATATGATGCTGCTTTTCTCTACAGACTTAAGCTGTTTTCACAATCCAGAGCTACTATTTCCCTTTCAACATTTTTTACTATAGAACCAGGTTTTTTGTGTGAGAGCTCATGGAAAACTCTTAAGGGGGGGCACAGGGTTCCCACATTTTCCAAAATATTGGACAGTAAAGGGATGTTAGATTCTATTAATTATGTACTTCCAATTTTGTTTATA
>NW_015158313.1:0-1162 GCF_000732505.1 Cyprinodon variegatus
TCAGTACTTCCACTTTTACCAGAGTATTTTTTAACACAAGTATCTGTACTTTTACTCAAGTACGGAAAGTGAGTACTTTTGCCATCTCTGCCAGCCCTTAGACCAGTCATCAGGGCCAGATTATCTCGCACCAACCCGGTAAGACTAATCCAGCTTCATCTTGTTTACCTGTCTGCCTGTCTTAACTGACCCATTCTGTCTTCTGATACCTAGCCTGCCTGATCCCGCTCTGACTCTGTCAGCCTGCATGGATATCTGATCTGTTCCGCCTCTGGAACTCTGGATCTCCGAATCTTTCTGGCCCGGGCTGCCTGCCTTCCTCTCTCTGGATCACTAATCCGGTAAAGCCCCACACAATCTGCCTGCCTATCTACCTGCAGCCTGCCTACACCTCTCAAACTATGCAGATCCCCGGACCTCTGAGCTCCAGCCCTGCTTACCAAACCCGCTTCCAAAATAACGTCACCGACCTGTCTTGGATCCAGCCTCTGTTCCTCACACTTGAACTAGAGAGTGGCTGCAGTGGTATCTTTAGCATCAGACTCAAAAAAATTCCCTAAGTATTATACTGAAGACAAAAACACAGTGAAGGTGAGCAGTGCTTCACTTTAAGTCTTGAAATGGTGATCAAACAAGAGAGAGAATGTATAGTAAAGGAAGAAGGTGAGAGCAGAACAAACACCAGAGGCTGCAGACAAACGCTGTTCCTTATTTATACACTTATGAAAGGGATTTAAGGACAAGGTAGAATATTTAATACCCCAGAAAGTTCACATTCTTATTTGTCATAACAACATGAAGACTTTTGGGTAAGAAGAGTTATAACTTCAAAAGAAACTGCAACAGAAAATAAGCCAAATTGCTTTTTAATCCTCCTCTCATAAACAGTGTCTCATCTGAATACACTTTAACTAAAAGCGTAAAGACAACACTTTGCACACAGTATTATTGAGTAAACATATTCAAATTTGATTTGTAAAGGGTATCTTACTTCAATAGCTATAATACATTAAGAGAAATTAGGCATAGTCTACTCAACATTTTAATATTACAACCTTACAAATTTCTAAGGCCTCAGAGTTGGAGTGAACCCAGGATCTTTCTGTGCAGCAGTTACAAATGGCACCTCAAACTTAGCCTGACGTAGTCCGACTCAATTCTA
>NW_015158314.1:0-1162 GCF_000732505.1 Cyprinodon variegatus
ATTTTGGTATGTGCAATTTAAGGTTGGAATAAAAGTTGTTTTTAAACATCAAACATATAAAAAATAAATTAAGGCTATCAAGCCATGTCCTTTGGGCATTGGATCTTACTAAAGTACTTTGCAACTTAGAAATTATAAAGCTATGTTTTAGTTTTGCACTAATATTCTATCACTGAGGTCTAGCATCAGTCCATTTTCTAAACCTTCTCCTTCTGTGTTTCCTTACTAAGACAAAAAAGATGATATCCTGATTTAATTTGAACAACAATTCCTTGAAAAATGTCAGCTGTTAAACTTTAAACTTGGGAAAGGAAGACATTTATCTATAAATAGTTTTTATTTATTTAGTTAAAAAATACTTGAAAGAAAACATAAGAATTTGATTGACAAAAGTAAATATTACATATGAGGGGCCGTACAAGCCATAAATCATACTGCCACTCTCATGTACGAGTAAATCTCTCATACACATATATTTTATCTCTCACATAGATATATTGTATCTCTCGCACACATATCCTCTTACATGCATAAACTCTTCTCTCATTTCCCTATATTCTCCTCTCACATCTTTATGTTTTTCTCTTACATGCATGCATTCTCCTCTCACATTCACACACATACATTATATGCTCACGTATAAACTCTTTCACATTTATACATTTTTCTCTCTGATACGTATTTACAGTTCTTTAAATAAAATACTTTATGCATTTAGTGAGCTTGGTCCTGTTTTCTCATCTTTTTTTTTTTCTATAATTTTGGGGTGAGGAGTATGGTGGACCAATCCTGCCAAAATAAAAGATAAATAAATAAATGCCTCATAAATATAATCCATTTCAAAATAATTGCTTGAAATTTAAATAAGTCAGCAATGAAATGCAACAACCTGAGAAAATAAATAATATATAACTTTTAGTTTAACTATTCTTTTTAAATTTCTGCACTTTTATTCCCATTGTATTATTTAAACCATGACAGATTAAGTTTTCTTTTTACTGGAAAGCTGTATTTCTACTTATTTATTACAAGTACATTTATTGCTGTTTTTTTTCCTAGCCCTTTTATTTCTTTCTTATTTTTTGACCACCCAAATAAATTTAAAACATGCTTTCCCCCATTATTTGATTTAATAATGATTTTAGTTTGCTTTTTATTTTAA
>NW_015158315.1:0-1162 GCF_000732505.1 Cyprinodon variegatus
CTGTTTAAAACAATGCATTTGTGTATCGTGGCACGTCAGGGGAGTCTCAAAAATCCACACACAAATGCAGTGAAGATTAAAGACCACTGGTACTTTGTAATTTAATTTATAATTGTTTATGGACCAGAAATACTTTGGTAAATCTTGTTTTTTGTGCATGTGTGGATCTTGTGTGCTTGTGTGAATCATGCTGTGTGTGTGTGTGTGGATCTTGTTCTGTGTGTGTGGATTTTTTTATGCTTGTGTGAATCGTTCTGAGAGCCTGTGGATCTTGTACTCTGCATGTATGAATCACATATGTGTATTTGTGAAAATTGAGACCAATCTATCTCCATATATGTGAATTTATTTTTTTTTATCCAGTAGTGTCGACGCTTATGAGCAGTCAAAATCACCAAGGTTTTCGGTTAAAGTTGCATAAACTTTGTTACATGCCTGTACAAAAAGACCAAAAACTATTTGATTGTGATAAAAATAAGGTTATATCCACCAAGCTTCTGCCCTGATAGTGTTTTACTTTTTTCTTTTTTGAGCCTAAACAGATTTTAAGCATTAGATATAGCGCCATCTGCTGGCAGTGCGACTAAACTACCACAAAACCAGATGGCGACTACCTGGAGCCTTACTCTGCTGCAATGCCTCACAGTGAGGTAGCAGCGTAGTCGAAGACCAACTTATATGAATTAAATAAAATGACCTACAGCGAACCTTAAGTTCTGGTGAATCCTGCCCAGAACCTCCTATCAGAATAAACAAACTGTAGAGACTAAGAATAGCATTGCTATCACTAGCTTCAGCATTAACGAAAGTTGCTTGCACATCTTCGAGGTAGTGGCAGTCAGCAGCTTAAGAGTCCTCAGGTAATGAGGCAACAATCTTCAGTTGTGTGAAAGGGCCAACGAGAACCAGGCGCCACCTGGTGGTGGGGGGAGAACACACAAAAAACACAACCCACACAAACTGGATTCCTAACAGAAAGTGGGGAAATTTTGAATGGCTGCTACTGTAATTGGACGAAGAAAAATTAAATTTTGGCTCTAAGAATCAGCTCGAAAATATCAGCAGCTCATATCGTTGATTTGTTACACTGATATTTAATATCAGCTTAGGCTTAAAGGAATAGTACACCCAAAACATGATTAGCCTTCATTTTCTACTCACC
>NW_015158316.1:0-1162 GCF_000732505.1 Cyprinodon variegatus
TTCAGGAGCCCGAATTTTAATTAGAGTTTAAAGTATTAGCGAAATCATATTTAAATGTCAAATTGTTTTGGCTTAAACATGCACATAAATGTACTCTTTAGCAGACGATATTGTCCCAAAATTTAGAAAATTTCTTTCTTTTTTTTTTGAATCAGTTTTTTTCCCTTATCTTCTGCAGGCCAGTTAGTTCTACGTCAGCCTGAACACCTAAATTCAGCCAATCATATATCAACGGTCATCTGTCAATAAATTTTTTCGGTCATAGCATCTTGATTCATATGTCGCAGCTAATATACGCAACGGTTGAAATAAGAATCTTCACAGAGTAGCGGTGACCGTTACAGGTGTGGAGTTGGAGAGCGAATTGTTGGCCGTTTCTCAATTCACAAGAATGCGATTGCGGATTCGTGTTCTCGCCAAGTAGGTTTTTGAGAAGAACACAGAAAAGTGTGGACTTGGGGAGAACGGGAGCACGCAGCATAAATATGGGTCAATTGGAAGCGTACTGATGACATCACCACACACTTAGCTTGTCTGGAGCTGCATTTCTCCTCCTGTTATTAATAGTCTCTAGATAATAATAAATTCTGACTTTATTCATTTGTTGGGAAAATAATAATTAAGACAGTCGTATAAACACAAATCAAATTAACATTTTGCCAAATAAAACTAAAATATCGGCATCAGAGCCAGCGGTCCTTCACACAGGGCTATGCAGAGAGAGGGCTGCTGCAGACGGGCTAACGTTAGCCTTAGCTGCCGTTACCCTCGGAGCTCCGCTGGTAGCCGCGGTCCTCTCAACTTCTAAACATTTTTTTTTTATTTCGCATTAAATCGGTAAATGGGCCATATAGTGGCGCTTAAAAGTATAATATTCTCACCTCAAATGATCTTAAAACTTAGTTTTATTGAACATTGGCAACAGAAAAGAGAACTTTTAACATATACTCTGAGCTCTGTGAGCGCTCCATTGAAAGGAGACAGAGGAGACTCATCAACAACCTCCGACACTAAACTCTCCTCCTCTTGCATGTTTCCTCTGTCCATAGCGTTCCTTGACAGCGTAGTTTCTAAGTCACCAATTTAGTGCTACTTGGTCCCAATGGAATTTCCCATTGGGAACCTGCTAGCACTAAGTTGCTAACTGGTTAGCAAGATGCTT
>NW_015158317.1:0-1162 GCF_000732505.1 Cyprinodon variegatus
AGTAGCAAAATACAGCTCTGAAATGGTGTTAGAATCCGGTTTGCATGGGTTGTTTGTGTGTTTTTCTCTACCTCCACCACCAGGTGGTGCCCTGTTCTCGTTGGCCTTCCTGCACACCTGCGGCTCGTTGGTTCATCACTGAAGAGTATTTGAGCGGCGGACTGTCACTACTTCGACGCCAGAGTGTTTGCCAGTTTTGGAAAGCCTTCCTGTGTAACTGGATGCCTGGCCTTCTCCCCCTGGAAGGATTAACTGAGTTCACGCTGAGAAGGGGAAAACTTCCACACGTGCCATTCAAGTCCCTATTGGAAATCCAAGTAACAGTCCGCTCCATTGCTCCTCAGGGTCCTACGTATGTCTACCTGTCTGCTCTCTAACGAGTTCCCTCTTCTCTGGATAAACCCACACCAAATGGATCAAGGAAAGACAAGAACCCCCTCAAACGTGAGTCCCACTTCGGCTGAGCTAAAGACTCAATCAAGTTTTCCTACGGCCCATGAACTGATCACTGTGATTTCCTCTCCAGACTTTCCAGTTCCGGTTCACCAGTTCTCTGAGTTCTTGATTCAACGCCTGTAAAGTCTCCTCAACAAACCTGTTAAACTTTCCCTCTGGTTCTCTGAGTGGTTCTCTGCATGTGGGTCAGATCTCTTAAATCGATCATGACAAATGGAGCTTGTTGTGTGTCGAGCAGTGATCCGGTTTTTCTATTGGAAAGGACTCACACCACAGGAGACTTTCGAATAAATTAAAGTCACTTATGGTGATGATGCCCGTTATATGACCTTGCAAAATGTTTTACAAGGTCATATTATGGGACATTATCACTATAAGTTACTTTCATTTGATCAAAAGTCTCCTGTTGTGTGCGTCCTTTCAAATTCAAAAACTCAGACTTGACTCAGTTTTAATGCCAGTAAAACAGTAACCACAATTAGTTCAAAGCTGTAATTGGCTATTTAATCTATAGAGATGTAAAATACTTCACCTGCAAAATTTCGATCAAACATTTGGAAGTGGGCCAGTGGCATTACTTATTGAACGCCACTCGTAGAACTGTTATTATCTATAGTTATCTATCTATCTATCTATCTATCTATCTATCTATCTATCTATCTATCTATCTATCTATCTATCTATCTATCTATCTATCTATCTATCT
>NW_015158318.1:0-1162 GCF_000732505.1 Cyprinodon variegatus
CAGAGGAACCTTCTGTGCCATGCATGATTTCAATCCATGACATCTTAGTGCAGGGGTCTTCAACGTTTTAGAGGTTAACTGATGGTGAGATGAAGCGGGGACCCCCTAATTATATATATATTGTATGAAATTGTGTTATATCAAACTGGTCCTATAGTCGCTCTATTACTGATGATGTCATGTAACGAGGGTCATTTCGCCCTGGGATTATCAAAGTATTTCTGTCTCAATTTATCTATTTACTACAGTGTGCTAAATTACTGTTAATGTGTGTTTAAACACATTTCAATTAGTTGAAAAAAAATGCAGGGGAGAATATATATATATATATATATAAAAAGTTTAATCAACCAAAACTTTAGCGAACCCCATGCAGTACCTCCGTAGACCCCCGTTGAAGACCTCCATCTTAGTGTATTACCAACGGTAACCATGGAAACATGGTCCCAGCTCTTTTCAGGTCATTGACCAGCTCCTCCTGTGTAGTTCTGGGCTGATTTCTCACCTTTCTTAAGGATCATTGTGACTCCACGAGGTGATATCTTGCATGGAGCCCCAGTTGGAGGGACATTGACAGTCATGTTTATCTTCTTCCATTTTCTGTGGACCTTTTTTCACCAAGCTGCTTGGCAATTTCCCCGCAGCTCTGTCAGGTGTACAATATTGTCTCTAGTGTCTTTGGACAGCTCTTTGGTCTTGGCCATGTTAATAGTAAAATTCTTACTGATTATATGGGGTGGACAGGTGTCTCTATGCAGCTAACGACCTCAAACAGGTGCATTTAATTTAAGATAATAAATGGAGCGGAGTTGGACATTTTAAAGGCAGATCAACAGGTCTTTGAGGGTCAGAATTCTAGCTGATAGACAGGTGTTTAAATATTTATTTGCAGCTGTATCATAAAAATACATAGTTTTAAAAAATCCTATATTGTGATTTCTGAATTTTTGTTTGAGATTATATCTCTCACAGTAGGCATGCACCTACCATGACTATTTTAGTCCCCTCCATGATTTCTAAGTTGGAGTACTTACAAAATAACAGGGTGTTCAAATACTTATCCTCGCTGTAACTCCTTCCCTGATGTACTGTGAAAGTGGGAAGGAAAAGGTTTTAATTAGATGTTAAAATTTTAGCAGTAAATAAAATGTACAAGTATATA
>NW_015158319.1:0-1161 GCF_000732505.1 Cyprinodon variegatus
AATTTAATCAAATCAGTGCTGACTGGATGCTTCTAAGCTTTGGAATATCTATGTATTTATTTTCTTTCAGGATCGGTACAAATCATGTACAGAAGAATAGGATGTATGGACTAAAAACAAAAAAAAACAAAAAACATTTCCACTTTTCATTCTTGCTCTTTTTAAACCTCAGTCATTATTCTAAATAGGTAAAAAAAAATTGTGGACTTTTTAGATTGATTGCACATTTTGTCAACAATGGTACAGAAAATTGTTAACCAGAAATTGGATGTAGTGAGTTTTCCACTCACACCTGCAGCTTATGCATGAACTCAGCAAGCAGGCATGGCTTTATAAACACCAGCCTCAACTGCGGAGGCTAAAAGAGCTTCCAGAGGTTCCTGCAGCTTTTAGAAGCGCCTCTGCTTCCAAATCTTATCAGATGGGTGAATTGGTATGCAGCCATTTTCTCCAGAGTCCTGTTAATGATCTGATTATTCAGTGCAGAACATCGGACCCTAGAGTTCTGAAACTGAAGACTTGTCCTGTAGAGCACTGATGATAAATCTTAGAGTCCAAGTGCCCACCTGACGCTTGCTTATTGCATAATCCCTAATCCATTTTAGACCAGTCTGCAGCTGTTCAGCTCCTAATGCAACAAGCTGCAAAGCAAAACGTATTTTACGTATAGTGTTGGGGGTGCTATGAACCCACACAGCCGCTATCAAGGTTCTTATTAAAACGTGATCAAATGCTTCCTCTAACCGCTCAGTGTGACAGGAACTGTGACGAGATGATCTGTCGTCCATTTCATTTGGGGATAATGTTAGGCCAGTTTTGTTTGTTGTTTTTGTCAGAATTTAAAAATGGATTTTAGAAAATCTTAAATTGGATTCATAAAAGCTTAAACAGGTTTATCAAGAGTGCAGATTCATTTTAAATGCTGGAAAATGACCTCAGGAGAAGCTTGGATAGAAAAAAAGGGAAATGTTTGAATCATGATTGTATCAACAGTCCTTTAAATAGATTTACCACATCTTAATATTTATGATTTGACATTAATTACAATTCATGTTATAAGTGTTTTAGTTTCAAATCAGTCTTATTCATAGACCTAAATTGAATTCACAATTTAAAGAACCAATTTGGTGCCTAGGTAATATAATTTTAGTTCATAACGTA
>NW_015158320.1:0-1161 GCF_000732505.1 Cyprinodon variegatus
AATTGAAGCAGTTCTGAAGGCAAAAGGGGGTCCAACCCGTTACTAGCATGGCGTACCTAATAAAGTGGCCGGTGAGTATATGTTAGAATAGGAAATGGTAAATTAAAACTATAAATGATGACAAATCATCTTTCATTAAAGGTATTGATGGAATATTTCACTCCAGGATGGACACACAGAAAACCAGGAACAGACCAGATGATGATGGCAATAGGCAGATAAAACATTCGGCAAATGTTAAACAAATAAATACTTGAGAATTAGAGATTAGATAGAATGAAGCAGAATGATCAAAAGGGGTCCCTATGTCCTCCAGCAGTCTAAGCCTATAGCAGCAGAACTATAGAGATAGCTCAGGATAACCTGAGCCACTCTAACTATAAGCTTTACTTAAATGCATTTCTGCAGTATTTAGTTTGATGTAATTAATCCATCAGATCAGAGGCTCAGCCAATCTTTTCCTTGTGGGGGAGTGAATGTGCCAACAATACTTACTCTGGCTGAGACTCAAATACACTTATGAAAGGGCATTCTATCTCATCTAAGCGAGATCCCAGCAGATATCTGTCAATAACATTAAGTCTGGCCATCTCTGTCTTTGTCTGCATCAGTTTATTCATGAAATGACCTTCTATCCACTCAGTGTGGTGGGACTCAGCATCCCAGAGTGTGTTTTTGCATCTCAGAAAAGCAGCAGAGGAATAATTGTAAATCAGTCTCACCTCTGTTGTGATGAGTAATTACATGAGCATCACATTAAAACATGGGATAATAATGTAAGGCGGGATCAAATTTGAATCCAGATATGTCTTTATGAGGATCATACACTGCAACACATACATGATCTAAATAGTGAATAAAAATCTCAGAGAACGGTTATTTTATCTTTAGTGAGGAGCTCAAAGTGTTTGAGGCTGGAAGGCCTCTTTATCATCACCCTAATCATCAGCTCTGCCCACAGATTCTGCCTCTTATTCCAGACTGGACTCTGGCACAGACGCTTTATATCACAGATATGTTGGTGAAATTATAAGATGACTTTTAATCTGCTTTGGCTATGGAGAGCACTGTCCTTAAAGGAATAGTACACCCAAAACATGATTAGCCTTCATTTTCTACTCACCCCCATGCTGAACAACACTCTGGAGTACTTTTTTGATA
>NW_015158321.1:0-1161 GCF_000732505.1 Cyprinodon variegatus
GTGCTACTATTGTTGTTTTTAAAGTGCTTTGTAAGAAGTTAAAGGGTTATATCTTAGTGCACAGGGATCCAGTGCTGGTTGAAAATCCTCCTGAGTTTTTTAGAGACTCCAGCAACAAGGGTTATGTCTAAGACCACCTCCTCTGTTGTAAACCCTTCTTTCGGAACTTGGACTGAAGTGTTTTGCGGACATAGTTTTGTTGCTCTGCTCTTTCTTATGTTCTTGGATTCGGCCTCCTTCATCAAATCTGCCCTGGATGTTATGGTGAAAGGGTACAGAAGAACTAATCCCCCAATAAAGAAATTGATTACTTTTGAATAAATTGAATTAAATGTATACAAAGGTTACATTCAAAATCTAAAACTTTATTTAAAAATCAACCTTATTAAACAATTATTATTACTGTACATTTAATTGAACTCTAAATGGCTCAGCAGATAAACAGGAAGTCTCACTTTATCCTAAGTGTAGGTGTTAGTCTTTCTGACACATTTTGGTCAAAACTGGTCAGATCTTCACTCACTGACTCAGGGTGGAGAGATTAGCCTGTTTTATTCACCAAGGAAAATACTATATTATCCGATTAATACTTTTGTTTATATGGACTTAATTATGTTTTTATTAAAGTGATAAATTTAATAATGGCAGTAAATCTAAATCTAAAAAGCAATTTTTTCAGAAAATGACTTAAAGAAATGTAACTCGATAGTACTTATCCCTGCCAATGATAAACTCTCGATTTTGGCAAAAAAGTGTTTTCAGAATGACGAATGAGGGACGGATGGAGCGTGGGATCGATAGATGAATCGGTGCGGCGTCGGCATCGATGCGGTCGCTGTATCGGACTGTCATGGTGAAGAGGGAGCTGAGTCGGGGGGCAAAGCTCTCGATTTACCAATCAATCTACGTTCCCAACCTCACCTATGGTCATGAGATCTGGGTAATGACTGAAAGAACAAGATTGTGAATACAAGTCGCCGAAATGAGTTTCCTTTGCAGGGTGGCTGGTCGCACCCTTCGAGATGGGGGGAAGAACTTGGAGTAGATTCGTTGCTCCTTTACGTCTAAAAGAGCCAGCTGAGGTGCCCTCCTGGTCGCCTCCCTCAGGAGGTGTTCCAGACATTTCCCATTGGGAGGAGGCCTCGTGGAAGGCCCAGGACA
>NW_015158322.1:0-1161 GCF_000732505.1 Cyprinodon variegatus
AAAAATCACGCCATCTGGCGGAAAATCGCCCGGCTTTTTCAAATCACGCGAGAATGTGTACAAAACAACAAAAATGGCGCCGGCAACGCTTCTGGGTCGCTTTCATCGAATGTCGGTGATTTTAAAGTAATTTTGAGTGATAAATAATTTTTTTTGAGATCATTGCACTTTCCCGGCCGGGCAGATGCAATGAAATTTGTACTCTCCCAACAATTAAAACGACTTGCCCCGGGAGGTCAGGCGATGGTTAACATCGAGCCCTGTAAGCAGAGATGTTTCGGGTTGTTAAATCAAACACGACTAGCGTGGATTGTTGACGTCCATATGTTGTGTTCAATGGTATCACGTAATTTAGCAGATCAAGCCGGCTCTGGTGTTCCCACAGCATGCCAATCAGAGCCGAGGCGATTTTAACGCAGGTCAATTTTGCCGAGTTGTTTGACACGGGTGAGTGAGGTGTTCCTACTGCTTCTAAAAGCTAATTTTTCCTGGCAGTGGCTAAAGGAGAAAAACTGTCTGCATTGGAAGACCCAAGGTAGGCCACTTTATTAGAAACGCCATGCTAGCATTGCTAAGCTCTTTTTGCCTTCAGAACTGCTTTGATTCTTCATGGCATAGAGTCAATATGGCGTCTGGATTCTATAATCGGATTGACCATAATGATCTGCAGCAGCCAAACACAGAGGTGGGGACTCGAGTTTGTGACTCATACTCGAGTCGCACTTAAGTCGCATATTTAATGACTTTAGACTCGACTCAGACTTGCATTTGAAGGACTTCAGACTCGACTGAAACTCGTGATTTCTGACTTGTGAACAATATTTTATTTTTAAAGTGTTTTTTGTTTTACTAACTTGACAGATTGCCGCTCGCCTTACCCGCACACGGCAGAGTGGCTGTCAAACTGTCATGTAGCACTGACGTCACTGACGCAACGCTACGTGACATATATGCCCGTGCGCCCGGGCGCATGCATGATCGACAAGCCAAGCTTTAAAAACTTCATGGCCGTCGTAGAGGAGAAATATGTTGTGAATTTTTACTAAATAAATAAACTGAATTAAATTTAAAATACTGCCCACCAAGTCGTTCTGTCTGTTCCAGGGCATTAAGTTACAAAAAGTTATTGCCACAATGTTTCTTTTATGAAAGAATTGTTAT
>NW_015158323.1:0-1161 GCF_000732505.1 Cyprinodon variegatus
TAGGCCTGCCCTTTGTCTTCTTAGCTTAGGAAACAGCAAAATGGCCCACATCTACTAGAAGATTTCCAGTTTATCCAAAAATGCAGCCGCCAGTCAGCAGGTCATCATAGGTCAAGCGTTGGAATGTCCCTTTGGCTGACTTGCTACCATACATACATATGATCAGTAACAGAAAATGATGAAATAAAAAGAAATTAATCTTCAACAAAGCATACCACTAGAATTCTTCCAAATTACCTCTAGATTTTTTTAATGAAGCAGAAATACAAGGAACTTTATTTTAACTGGTGAGCTGGAGAATTTCACTGTTTCAAGGTGAAGCTCAGCAATAGATGTCATGTGACACCATAACATTTATTTTCCACACTCATAAAGACATAAAACAACAAACAGCTGTGCATATCTGATCAGAACCCTTAATAAGCATAACCATATAACCTTCAGGCCTTCATACTGTCGGTTTATGGCCAGAATCCATCTCAGTTGAGTTTTGACCTTCTCCAGGAAATCAAAATGTTGCTGCTAGTTTCTACTTCATAGGAAATGAGAGCATAAACCTTAATCTTTACCTAATAAATACCAGGACAGGGATTACATATCTTTATGGTGCTGCACCTTTAGGATGAGAGAATGAATAAGAGCAGAACCTGAGAAGCTTTTATTCACCAGAGACACCAAACAGCTGGAAGATGAGGTGAGTCACTCTTTCTGCTGATTTTATATGCACAGGTTTTCAGTTAGTCAAGATTTAACAGTAATTTGTTCACAGAGTTAATATCAAACTAAAACTGGAGCAGTTTCTGTTTAAAGCTCCTTTAAAAACATCCATCTGCTCATCATTCTGATGTTGATCATTTTCCAGACAGAAACGTCTGACTGAACCGACACCAATGATGGATCGTTATGTAGGTTCTGCTCTGACTTTATATCATTCAGTATTTGTCATAGTCATAGTTTATGTTGTCCTGTGAACACACACCCAACTAGCTTTGTAAGGACAAATAATGAAAGTGTGATTCAACCTCAAATTATGGTTAATTAAATAACTGTGCACAGATATGGAATACATTCACAACAATATCCATTCAAAATATAAACATTTATTAACAAAAATACCTAAACTCCAGGTCTAACATATTTTAGTTAAAAACCCTTAACTAA
>NW_015158324.1:0-1160 GCF_000732505.1 Cyprinodon variegatus
GTCATAATTCTGAGATTAAATTCAGAATTCTGAGATTAAAGTTATAATAAAGATTATAATCAAATGTATGTAGAATTATTTAATTAAAATATACAAAAATTTAAATATAATTCTTAAAGAGGAAAACTGTTTAGTAAAATTTACGACAAATGTTGTCTTTAAGTCCAGAAACAAGTAAAAAAAATAAAACTTTATAAAATGTTTGTATTTAAACATCTTTTCAAAATAATTTGTGAATTTTGTTTTTTATCCGGATGTAAATAAAGTAGTTATGTTGAGATTTAAGGATAATATCAATGAAAAAATTCATACTTTATCGGTTTAAGTGAAAAAAGTTGAAAGTGAAATAATAAACATGTTTTATTTAAATTTAATCAAGGAAAGTAAATCATTAAGGAGCCTCCTGCTTGAGATCCAGGAGGTAGACGGAGCCGCAGCCCCATCCGGAGGCCCACCGGCAGCCCACGCACCTGAGTGCCGGCCTCTGCGGTCCTGAGGCTCGGCCGCCCCCTGCAGCATCCTCCGCTGCCGGTGGAGCTCCTGCTTGGAGAGCAGCAGCTCCTCCTCGTAGCCTGAAATGGTTTTCTTCACCGCCTCGAAGATCTCATCCGCGGCCGCGCAGAGCCGCTCGTTCACCAGCAGCCGGAGGAGCTGGATGCTGGACATGACGCGGGCGGAGATACGAAAAATTAAAAAAAATTGCTCGCAGAGTTTATAAGTGTTAAATCTGAAACATGTCCAAAAACAGCAGCCCAGCTTTTTTTCTCTTTATGGCCCATGCTGCCACCTAGCGGAGCGGAGTAGGAATGACAGGCTGTCAGCTTCAGCAGGGAGACACGTTCCTGCCTATTGGCCTCTGAGCTTTGATGCTCAATGGAAAGTAGAGTCAGGACCAAACACTGATTAATGGTGAACAACTGCTGCCTTTTGCAGAACCAGGGGCGGATTTAGGAAATTTGGGGCCCTAGAACAAGACAGACAGGAGGCCCTCTGAATGGAGAAGACAACACATAAAACAGACCCATTCTACAGATAAATATTAATAGAATAGACATCCATTATCTTTTCTAGGTTGTGTCCCTCTCTTCTTGTCCCTTTTCTTCTTGTTTTCCTCTCTATGTTTTGTACTCAGCTGACTTTTCATGCTGTCTCTAAAGGAA
>NW_015158325.1:0-1160 GCF_000732505.1 Cyprinodon variegatus
AGAACATGCAAACTCCATGCAGAAATACCCCGGGCCGGGAATCGAACACAGAACCTTGCTGCAAGACTCACTGTGCAGAATTTGTTTGTTCGATTTCTAACGTTCTGCTTTCTTTTCTTTTTCTCATAGTAGATTTGCCTCATCTGTTCCTGTTTGGCTGTGCTGCTGCCATCAATTCCTTTGTTTATAGATATTCGAGATCTGCCTGTTTTTCAGTGAAGTCCTGTTTCTCTGACTGTGACTGGCTGTGTGTTTCCTGGACGGGGCCGCCTTTTACAGCTGCTTTTTGAGTCTCTGCTTCTGTCCCTTTAAACCCCAGTGGGCCTCAGCAGATGGCCGCTCACACTGAGCCTGGTTCTGCTGAATGTTTCTTCCTGTTAAAAGGGAGTTTTTCCTCTCCACTGTCGCTACAAGCATGCTTAGTATGAGGGTTTCCATTCAAGTCAATGAGTCAATGCAATCAACTGGCTTTCCTTAGATAGAAAACTTTTAATCAATTTGACTGTATGATCTGATAAACTATAAAGTGTATTGAGAATTGGTGCAATATAAATAAACTGAATTTAATATTATTTTTATTCCATATTTTAAAATGTCATTTTTCTGGTTACATGAAGGCTAGATAAAATAAAAATACAAATTACTCAATATTTCCAGATACGAGCAACCAAATTTTTTTTTCTCTGTAGGATATTGGGGTTTTCCCCTGGAGAAGCTAAGGAGGTCAGTCATCAGGATGTGATTCAGAGTAGAGCAGCTGCTTCTCCACATCGAGAGCAGCCAGTTCAGGTGTCTTGGTCATCTGACTAGGATGCCTTCTGGATGCCACCCTGTCCTCCCACTGGAAGGACACCAAGACAAAGACCCAGGACAGAACTATTGTTCTCGGGTGGCTTCTTAGCACCTTGGGATTCCCCGAGAGGAGCTATTAGGATTAGTAGGATTCTCCTAGTAAGGCTGCTACCCTCGCTGGAGGGTAACCTCCATCGGATGGATGGATGGATGGATGGATGGATGGATGGATGGATGGATGGATGGATGGATGGATGGATGGATGGATGGATGGATGGATGGATGGGCGGGTAGGTAGGTAGGTCGGTCGGTCAGTTTGTCGGTTGGACAGACAGATAGAGCATAGGAGGCTTTATTGCAGACTTTTA
>NW_015158326.1:0-1160 GCF_000732505.1 Cyprinodon variegatus
GGAATAATCAATGGATCCTTATTTATACCTAACACTAAAACGTTTGGGGTGATTTAATGAATTTAGTGTTAATCAGTAAAAAAATAAAAATAATAATTTTTGTCGAGATTACTGAGTCTGGGAGCGGCCATTTTTGCCCAAATATAGTAACCCCTCCCTCCTGCCATCTTCCAGCAGTGACGTCACAATGTGGTAAGCCTAGCGCCATTCTCCCCGCTTTACAACCAAAACCAACTGGAACTACTAGACACATCTGCAATCAACAACAATTATTGAAGATTTCCAGAGGACTTCACCATTGAAATTCACCAGAGCTATAGTGAAACTGACAAAAACAAAAAGAGTTATTCCACCTTTCTGATTCCTGATCCTCCACGGACGGGTTGGTCGTTGGATCGCCAACTTGAAGAGGGAGGATTTGCCATCGAACTCTATGGGGCCAAAATTGTTGCTTTATTATTTGCAAATGTATGTGGACAGTTGTGTATCTGTAAAACAATCTGCAAATGTGTAAAACTACTGTGGGTAAAGAAAATCAACAAATCTGACTTCAGATTTACAATTCACTGAGATTTACAAATCTGTAGTAAGATTTGCAAATGTGTAGATCGATCTGTAAGCACACACAGAGACACATCTGCCTGAAATATTTTCGGTCCAAGACCCAGAAATACAGACAAATCTTTGGTTACAAGTCGAGCGGTTTCTCGGTTGGCTTTCTTCACACACCTGATTTCTGCTACACTTCTCGGTGTGAGATCTGCAAATGCGTAGAGAGGATTTGTATGTGTAATATCTGGACTTGCCGCCTTAAGTGCAGACTCACAGGTGGCCTCTTCCTGCTATGGGAGTTCAACACAACTTGCTGCACCTACACCCACATACCACCAGGTGGCAGTATTGGGTTAGGTCAGGCAAAGATGAGCATCTCCTGGAGGCTCATCTTTGTCTGACCTAACAGAAAATTAACCAGAGAAACATTCCTCTGCTGTGCTTGTGAATATCAAGGAACAAAAACAAACAGTTTGTTATGAGAACTGTGTTCTAAACCAGCCCCCCACTGGGTGCACTGGGACTTGATCAACAGCCGATACCGCACCGTGACGTCACAAACCAGTAGGTGGCAGTAGTGTTCTTTGACAAACATGGATGCCTCCAGT
>NW_015158327.1:0-1160 GCF_000732505.1 Cyprinodon variegatus
CTATGACATGTACATCCCGGACATCCCCCGAGCTGCCAGACTCTGCCTCTCCATCTGCTCGGTCAAAGGCAGAAAGGGAGCCAAGGAGGTAAGACAGAGTTCAGTGAAGAAAAGTATACCTATAAATGCTTCTTTCTGTTTGTTTTAAAGCTGCAGCTTAAAATATTGCAGAAGGATTTAAATCATTCTGTGGATGATGAAATAAGTAGTTTTGCCTAAAAAAATAAATAACTATTTAAAAAAAAAGTTGGGATAGAATATTTATATATATAATGTCTCTTTTTATTTGTTGTGTGTGTGTGTGTGTGTGTGCTATTTGGAAGTGCTCCACTCACATCAGTCTGAACTTCTGCAGTGAATTGAGGCTGTAGCGTCATCTTTTTCTCTTTTTAATTACTTATCAGTCATGGGCACTGTAGTGGCAGAACCTCTCAGCAGGAGTAGAAACACCAGGAGAGACTCTGTTGTTTATTCAAAGTGAGATTTCCTTATCAGGAGAAACAGATTTAATAATTTTTATTTTGTTCTTGAACTCACTTTGTCATCGTAACACTCGAAACATGAATGCAGATTATTAATTGTTTATGGATACAACTTTAAGCTGAGGTTCAGAGGGTTTGTGTGAGGGTGGAGTGTATCAATGAAGGCCAGACATAGATATTGTAACAGACACCTGAGGTGAGTCTCGTCTCCTGACCTGCAGTGCTAGGTTGATGTCAGGGTGGTGGATGCCCTTTCATGGTCTGTCTAAATGAAAGATTCATGCTTTTCTTCAGCAGCCCTTTGTTCTGCCGCCTACTATAAACAGGTGCATTTTGACGTGCTGGCTTAGGGTAACCCTGCCTCTTCTCTTTTGTTGCCTTTACCTGCCACTGCCTCTTAGTTAAACACACTCCAATATAATGCACAAGTCCTTACAACAAATTAAATGGTAGCTTTGATAGAAAGAGAAGTGTTTATTGTTTTCTATAAATCTAAGAGTATTCATGTTTTTGCTGGAGCTTCAAAGCTTTAAAAAAAAAATTCAACTCTTTAGAGTCCAGTTTTGCAGCCAAACAATTTTTTTTTTTTTATATATATATGCAGAACTTCTAATCTGAGCTATGAAGAGATTAGTCACGTCCAGTTTGCAATTTATCTCATTTAAATCAGAAAACTTA
>NW_015158328.1:0-1160 GCF_000732505.1 Cyprinodon variegatus
CAGCAGACAGCAAGAAGCCTCCCAGATCTCCAGATGCATTTGAGATATCAAAAAAGTACTCCAGAGTGTTGTTCAGCATGGAGGTGAGTAGAAAATGAAGGCTAATCATGTTTTGGGTGTACTATTCCTTTAAGGAATTTAAGTTCTTGGGAGTAATGATAGACAATAACATTTGCTAGAGACCTCATATAAAATACATTCAAACTAAAATATCCACATGTGTTGCTATACTAAGCAAAGTTAAACATTTCCACAATTAAGCTGCACTTCATATTCTTTAATGCGCACTTATATTGCATTACTGTGTGGAAATATTTTAACTATATAAAATCGCGCTGTGACCATTATGCACATTACAAAAATGCGCAATTTGAATGGTTCATAAGGCAGAATTCTACAATCATACAAACATACTATAAACCGCTCAGTTCATGTATAAAGCTAGAAATATCAACAACTACCAGAAAGTATTCAAAAGCTGTTTTCTGATAGAGCGGGGGGCTACAGGGAAATCCTTAACTTCAGAACTTTGTGGGTTTGAACCACCATGAAGACAATGTGCATTTCAGTCAGTGGTTTGAAGGTCTGGAATAAACTCCAAAAAGAGCTGAAGAAATGACCAAGCATGAGTCATTGCTTGGTCATTTCATTTATATATATATATATATATATATATATATATATATATATATATATATAATTGTAAATATATGTGTATATTTTTTGTGTCTGTGACTATTGGATAAAAACAGAGGTTTAACAGGAAGGTTACTCTACTTTAAGTCAATTTAAGTTCATTTAAAAAGAGAGGGGTATGAATAATAAGTTTTACTGCTTCATACCCCTTGAGAGCCAATTTATATTAATCAATGTCATTTCTTAGGCTGTATATACCGACAGTTTGATTGGATTATTTTTTTTCCGTTTATGTTCAGGTGGATTTAGTTAGTGTGGAAACTGGTGTTTGGTTTAGATTGATATTAACTAGTATCTTTTGTATGTATTTGGTTGATTCATTTATTGTTGTTTGTCAAATTGTCTAAATAAATTCCTAGTCATGCATTTATATTAGCCACATGAAGGCCTACTGTGTCAAAAATAAAGGTAGTTTTGTTAGGAGGGGACGGGGGGCAGAAAGGTTTTTTGCTGAAGCACGTGTT
>NW_015158329.1:0-1160 GCF_000732505.1 Cyprinodon variegatus
CCTGAACCTTCAATGTGGTGAGGCCCATAAAATAAGCCCCCCCCAAGTGGCCTTGACCCCCACCCCCCTTAAAATACCCTACATAGATGTGTGTTGTGAAAATGATGTAGGTGGAAGTGTCTAAAATGCAAAATAAAATTGGGGTGGGGGACATCGTCAGAAGGTGGGGTCCTCCAGCAACGACCCCATCCACAAAAACCTACATGTGTGGCAGTGTGAAGGAGCAGGCAGAGGGAGGATTTTGGGGATTGGGAACAAAGGACTGGGGTGCTTGCTGCACTCCCAGGGAGCCAGCTCCCCCGCTGACTCCAATAGGCACCCTGTTCCCCGAGAGCCCCTCCGGAGAGGGGGGCCCCGCCAGTCTCACCACCATAGCCCGGGGGCCAGGGACCGGCAGCAGGACCCATCAGCCAGCTGGGCACGGAGCCGACACCACCACCCTCCCCTCATCTTGTCCATCCACAAAAAAAAAATAAAATAAAATAATTTAATAAATAAATGTAAAAAAATGAATAAAAAATAAAAGAATAATGATAATAATAATACAAAAAATGAAGAAATAAAATAATAAATAAATAAGTAAGGGGGGGGTCAACCCCGGCCGGCCAGCCCACGCGCAACATGCAGAGCCCCCATCCCAGACGACGCCCCACCAGGGGACAGCACGGCCCAGGACCGAGACAGGGAGCCAGACCTGAAGCCCTTCTGAGATCCTCTACCCTCTATCACCACCCCCCACCCCCCCTCCAGAGATCTAATCCCTCCCCTACAATGACAATGACAGGCCGAGATCATTCCTACTCCCTCCCCTTCCCCCACTTACAGAGTGCAAACCCTTGAGGGGGTAAGCATCTGCCATAGCTGCTAATGTCCATGCCCCTCCAGCCCAACAGGCCCCGAGGCACCCCGGCACACCAGAGGCCGCGTCAGCAGGGGCAGACAGCCGGGCGTACACTGGCCCAGCCCCCAAGCAGTACCCCCCACAGAACCCGAACCCCCGAAACCCCACCAGAGCCGCCGCCCGAGGGCAACGCGCCCCAGGGATCCCAGACCCCCGGACCCACCCAGCAGTAGTGCTGGGCAATGCCCAAAAACCCCCGGCACCAACACCCCGACACCGGCCCCCGAACGACCCCCCCGACACCAGTCCTACAACACCA
>NW_015158330.1:0-1160 GCF_000732505.1 Cyprinodon variegatus
TTTTATTTTGTTCTGCCTTAATTCTTTGAAATGTAACAGAAGAATCCATGTCTCAGTGCTGCCAACAACTGATCTCTATCTCATGTGACTTCAAGCTACTATTCCTGTTGGTGTAAAATCCTTTTGTGCCGATGTTGGGATTAAACAAGAACTAAGTATTTATTTACTTTGCACCCATCAAGATTTATGAAACCGTTATTTACAGAGTATTTTTGGGTCAAATTAATACTTTATTCTGCACAACTTTAGACATTCTGTGGATAGATTATTTAAGAATTAACCTGTAAGGCTGTCAGAAAAATGTACTCAAGTACATTTTAAGTTACTCAAATAAATGTAAAAAGTGTCTCCCAGCCTCTGTGTACCACTTTGTATTTATTTATTTATTTATTTATTTATTATAATGAATTGTAAGCAAACAGGTTATGGATTATTGTGATGTAAAATATTTCAAGAGGTTTAAGGGGTAGGAACACTCTTGCTAGATGCTGCATAAAGTAATTCATACCTAACTTTGACTGGAATGTTATTTAGCAAACATATCACCTCTCAGCATGTTTCAGATATCAATTCATGTATTTTTGTCGGTTATTAAAAAAGGCATTTTTTTTTTGCTGACAGTTAAAACGTTTTTCAGTTGATTTAAATGATAATCAGAAAAACAATAGTCAAGTTTTTGAACATGAGGTTTTAAATCTGTTTTATGTTTTCATCTTTATTACCAGTCATTGAAAACCCCTTGTTCAGTTCAGCAAAATATTTTGTTATCAATATATAAAGCTCACTTCCTGGATGGTGGTCCTCAGTCAGCTCCATCCCTCTCCGTCACGTAGAAAGTTTGCAGAAGCAAAATGTTTATTTATGAATAAGCATTTGGTTATGTCTCAGCCGATTTAAGTTCCCGGCTGCAGAATGTTTCCTAAATCATGTATCTCGTCTCTTATGGTTTGCTTTTGTCTTGCTCAGCTTAAAGAGGAATACACATTTATCTCAGACAGGTTGGTTTAGCTTAACTTAAAGAGAGAAACTGTTGTGATGTAGTCTAGATTTTTACAAGTTTCCTTTACTTTCCATCCATCCATCCATCCATCCATCCATCCATCCATCCATCCATCCATCCATCCATCCATCCATCCATCCATCCATCCATCCATCCATCC
>NW_015158331.1:0-1160 GCF_000732505.1 Cyprinodon variegatus
TATATATATATATATATATATATATATATATTGTACAGACCAAAAGTTTGGACACACCTTCTAATTCAAAGAGTTTGCTTTATTTTGAAAATTGAAGATTCACACTGAATGCATCAAAACTACGACACATTTGTAATGATATACTTAACAAAAAAGTGTGAAGTAACTGAAAATATGTCTTTTAGCCTAGGCTCTTCAAAGTAGCCTCCTTTGCTTCGATTATTGCTTCACTCACTCTTGGAATTCTCTTGATGAGCTTCAAGAGGTAGTCACCTCAAATGGTTTTCACTTCACAGGTGTCCTCTGTCAGGTTTATAAATGGGGTTGGGACCATCAGTTGTGTTATGCAGACGTCAGGTGGATGCACAGCTGATAGTCCTACTGAATCAGACTGTTAGAATTTGGATTATGGCAAGAAAAAAGCAGCTAAGTAAAGAAAAACAAGTGGCCATCATTACTTTAAGAAATGAAGGTCAGTCAGTTTGAACAATTGGCAAAACTTTGAAAGTGTCTCCAAGTGCAGTCGCAAAAACCATCAAGTGCTACAAAGAAACTTGCTCACATGAGGACCGCCCCAGGAAAGGAAGACCAAGAGTCACTTCTGCTGCGGAGGATAAGTTCATCCGAGTCACCAGCCTCAGAAATCGCAGGTTAACAGCAGCTCAGATTATAGAGCAGGTCAATGCCACACAGAGTTCTAGCAGCAGACGCTTCTCTAGAACAACTGTGAGGAGACTGTGTGAATGAGGCCTTCATGGTAAAATAGCTACTAGGAAACCACTGCTAAGGAGAGACAGCAAGCAGAAGAGACTTGCATGGGCTAAATAACACAAGGAATGGACATTAGACCAGTGGTAATCTGTTGGAAAACCATTTCAGGTGACTACCTCTTGAAGCTCATCAAGAGAATGCCAAGAATGAACGAAGAAGTAATAAAAGCAAAAGGTTGCTACTTTGAAAATATAAGACATATTTTCAGTTGTTTCACACTTTTTTGTATATATAATTCCACATTTCTTAATTTGTATTTTTGATGCATTCAGTGTGAGCCTACAATTTTAATAGTCATGAAAATAAAGAAAACTCTTTGAATGAGAAGTTGTGTCCAGACCTTTGGTCTGTACTATATATATATATATATATATATATATATATATATA
>NW_015158332.1:0-1160 GCF_000732505.1 Cyprinodon variegatus
TTTTTTATTTCTATGTGTACACTTTGGAGTCCCAGAATCCACACACACAGGCCCTCACATGCACAGGATACCCAGATCCCAGATCTGTCAACAAAACTTGGTTTCGTCAAATATCCCTGCTGTGGCAGCTGCAAACCTTGAGTCCCAGACTCAAACGTACAGAATACCCAGATCCCAGATCTGTCAACAAGACTTCGTCTCATCAAATATTCTTGCGATTACAGCTGTAAATTAAATGGTCCAAAACCACCTTTTGATCAAAAGCTTTTAGGCCTACCCTTTGCTGCGCAGCTCAGTTTCTCTGGGAGTCGTCACCAGGATGCCCAGGGCAGGGCTGGAGCAACCTATTGGCCCCGTCCGGCGAAGGGGGGACGGCTGTCGACAGATTCTTGGCCTTGGTCCCGCACGGTCCTGGACAATTGGATCTTGACTCCTGGGTTTCGGCACCAAAATTGTTAGGTTCAAAAATGTAGGTTCATAAAAGAAGGACTGAGTCCACACAGAAAGGGATTTTCAGCAGCTTCTGCAGAAGGGGAGAAAGAGCTGCAACTCAACACTCCAACTCTCTCTCTCTGACCCCCCCTTCTGCAGTGCTCTTTTATTAACAGAACATAACACATTGTTACAAAACAGAGTATTGTTCCGACAGAACAACTGATCAGGTCATAAGACAGAATGCTCCACTGACTGAATCACAAGACAGAGATGTCCTCTTGACTGAATCACAAAACAGAGTGGTCTTCTTATTGAATCATAAGACAGAGTGAAGCATCTCATTTCTCCGATGTTTCATATGTAAATACATTAATTTTATAATCATTGAATAAACCCAACAGTTTCCCTCTGGGAAGAGGCTTTGCAGAATTCAATGCAGGTTCTTTCCCACCACCATTAGACTGCTGAACTGTTGAAATAAAAACTCTAAATCATGTCACAGACTCTGCATCACACTGATAACGCCAAACCAAAAATACTGCATATTTGCACCATATATATTATTGCTTTGAACTTCCATATCAATGCTCCATGTTTTTTCTCCCACACAGTATGCATTTGATCACTGCTGCACTATAGGGAATGGAAATGTTCATTTACTGTCTGAAAAGCTCTACTAAACAATTTTTAAAATATAAACTCTGGATATACAAAATGACAATAAT
>NW_015158333.1:0-1159 GCF_000732505.1 Cyprinodon variegatus
AATGAGGATTTTTACACTTAAAATAAGGTAATCAGATAATATACACTTGATATAAGACAATTAAATTGTGTTTTTCTTATTTTAGATGTAAATTGTCTTGTTCCATTGGCAAAGTGTCTCACTTAAAGCCTTAATTCAAGAAAAAAATGCACTTATTTTAAGAAAGAAATGACTAATCTAGATGGTAGCGCTGGAGCGCATCTAGCGATCTTTCACAAACTTAAAAATTCAATCTTTTCAAGATGGTTGAAAATAAAGACTGTTATCCGCATCATTGTCCACAATGGTTGTTGTGTTTCTTCCCGCTTCTGCGTAGCAAGACGCAGAATAGTGACCTTTGTTGAGCAATTAATGGTGTACAGGTCAAATAAATGTCACCTGGCCTTTCAGACACAGGTCGCGTTTGAAAAGATCAGATTCGTATCGGATTCAGGACCACAGAGCCAAGCGGCCTGGGCATTGGAAAAAATCGGATCTGTGTTGTTCAGGTTGTCATGAAAAAATCAGATCCAGGTCCCATGTTGGTAAGAAAATCAGATTTGAGTGACTTTATGCTGCTGTGTCAATGTAGCCTTAGTTGAGGGGTGCCCATTCAAGGCCTAGGTACCATTTGCACCCTCCGCCACTGATTATACCAGATTTTTATTTATTTTTTGTCCTGTCTGGCAATGTGGCAATAAGAATAATTGTCTTGATGCCAAAAAGAGCCCAACAGATTTTACTTTCCCAAGTGGAGCAGTACGGCTATCGCCATATAGCTCCACTTGTTTCAGGCATAATGTAAGTAGAACAGAAGAGGAAAAACAAAAAAAGGGGGAAAAAAATGAAATAAATAGGTGATAAAAGGAAGATAATGATAAAACATCTTCAGTCTGCTTCATCACCTGCAAAGAGATGTAAAAAGGACAGAAAAAACCAACAGATATGGTACGAGACATACAATAAAGTAACACCTAGATATTATCGCTGAAGTAGTATTATTTAATCTGACATGTACTCTGTGTTACCTGAAGAGATATGGGCTTTCTGTATGAAAGTGAATCTCTAAGTACCTGGAGCCAAGCACCTGTAATTGTTTGTGAGGGTGTACTTGTGCATGTAAAGTTTATCCAAAGAAAAAATGCTCAATAGTGGTTGTGGAGAGCCGAAGACGCGCCCC